>NW_015151274.1:112674-114203 GCF_000732505.1 Cyprinodon variegatus | reverse complement strand
ACACTGATCATTTATTGAACAGGATGGAATCATTTCAGATTTAAAGAACTTTCAGGAGTTTAAATCCTAAATATGACCAAACTTTTCCTTTAACAACCAGGTCATTGTGTAGATTTGGGTCTAAAAATGTTATATTATCTTCTTATGTGCAAAATACAAATCTAAAAAACATAATGGAGACATTTGGTGTCTTTGAAAATGCTTTATTTGTTAGTACACAGCTTCATTCGTGTTATAAAAAGGATAAAAGAAAATGTAAAGAAGTTAGAATCACATTTGAAAAAAAGTCATTTGATTTAAAATAAGTGAATTAATGGAATTTAATCATCAACAGGCTCCGTTTCCAAACCAAAGGGGAACAATTTGTGTCAAAAAGTCCAAATTAATCAGCTTAAAATTAAGACTTTTCATAAATCATTGGGAATAATAGCGAGACTAAAATGATGTAATGATAATTTTAATAAATGAGTAGAAGAAATAATCCAAGCAAAAACTGGATGAAATCCTGTTTCATCCTGTTTTTTTTTTTTGTATCTTTGAAATGCTATAAAAACTTTTTTTTTTTTTTTGCTTTTACGTGCCGAATGACTTTTTACTTTTTAATTAGCAGCAACTTTTTTGCATTCATGCTGATTTTGCACGGTTTCTACTTTAGTCAGTTAAATAACCTGCTGCTGACATTCTGCACGTCTCTGATGTTGCTGCTATTTTCAAATTAATGGAAAAATGTCCATAGCTGTTTATTTCTTATTTATTCTTTGGCTGACTGCACAGAATTTATATATTTGTTCATTTTTAACTCTGCCGCTTATTTTTTTATACACTTTTAAGGTCCACATTGTGTGACTACTTGGCTATAATGCTGCTGAAACGCCACAATTCTACCATTATGGGATAATAAAGGGATTTTCTATTCTGTTCTACTGTTTAAACATTGACTTGTTTTAATAAATCAGAATTGATCCACTTGTCTAAACCTGCTCGTTTTATTCTGTTCTGTTCACTGAGACATTTGGTCACTAATGGTTAAATTCAGCTTTATTTAAATGTGAAAGTAAAGACGAGGATGTTGATTGTTTCATAATAAAACAACCAGTTAAAGTTCATTTAATAAGCAAATTCTGTTCCTACTAATTTTTAATGACTGATATATAATTGGATTAATTTAGAAATCTATCAAACCTCTTAATTATGTTCTCATTTATCTCTGATTATAACTAATTTAAGATTTAATGCAAACATTTCAAATTGAGGGATATTTATCTTTTCTAACTGTTTCAGGTTAACATTTTAGCCTCATGGTGTGAATTTTTAAATCTAAGAAATTCGAAGTGAAATTACATTTTAATTCTTCATTTTGATTGATTTTACGGATAATTCTAGAGAGTTTAAAGGAGAAAAAAATCATCATTGCTGATTTAAATTGCAAAGCTTGTCGTCCACGATCAGGTAGCAGATTGGATGAATGGATGAAAGTTACGGCATGACCTCGAATTCAACCATTCCGCTCACCTAAAAAAAAAAAAAAA
>NW_015151274.1:109657-110992 GCF_000732505.1 Cyprinodon variegatus | reverse complement strand
TGTGATTCAATCAGGAGCGTCATAAACTTTTACGACCTGCATCCAGTAGGTCATGAGGCAGAGTCACACTGGTGTGTGACCTGCATCCTGCCTGATAATCATTACAGGGTTTTCTGTTTAAGACCCCTATTATGTTGTAAACTGTTAATAAAAGGCTCTGCTGTGAAGGGAACTGGGAGAAAAGGTGCTGGTTGTGACCCATTGATCATTTGGTCCTCTTAAACTTACCTACTTTTATCAACGATCATTCTGCATGAATTATATATTTAGAATTACTAATATTTACATAAACTAAATTAAATTGATTATTTAATACGGTCTATGATTTCGCTGAAGACTCCTAGATCACCTGCAGAAACGCGTCATTTTCTCTTTACCCAATAAAACACCAAATCTAGTTCTGAAAAGAGTGTGAATTCTGTATTTATCATCTATAATTATATTGATGCTCATAATTAACCACAACAAATTAAAAAGTTTTGAATGTTCCACTTGAGAGTATTCCTGTTGCCACCATCTATATTAAATGAAAAAAAAGGTGACAGATGGATGATTGGCTAAGGGTCATGGCCACCCCTGGCCCCCCATCTAGCCCCGCCCCTGACCCTTCCTCCTCGTTACTACATTATAAAAACATTGAAATATTCCTTTATCAGTCCATAATTATGCTGCAGATTTAACCCCAATCACTTTATTCTTGTGGGATGTTGTGACGGTTAGTTTAACGCTCTGTTCTCTTTAGCTTCTCATTTTCCTCTGAAAGTTTTGCAACATTTAAGTCAATCAATAACTCTGTATGAATGGTGATGTTCAGATAACCTATTTCATTAATATCACATCTGGGATTTACCTTTACGTTCATCGGAGGAGGCTTCAGGGCGAGCTTCTGGACCTCCGTCACCGTTTCATCATCGGTTCGTCCTGTCGCAGTGATCTCCAGGCCGCTGTTGGGTTTCAGCTGAGGAATGTAATCCTTAGCTGGAATCTCAAATGTGCGAGTTTCCTCTGCAACAGAACCACACAGATCCAAACAGTCATGGGAGGAACGCTTTAAACCATAGAAGACCAGAGAGATTCGATGCTCACGCTGCAAGCCTTCCACGTCAAGATCGAAGCTCCCAACTCTGATGGGATCAGAGGAGGGAACTCCAGTGTAGTAGACCGTGCTGATGTCCAGAGTCACCATCACAGATTTCCTCTGGTCACCTTGATTGAGGATAGTTACTGCAACCTTCACAGGATCACCCACCGAACCCTGGATAGAGAAGGAAGAGATGGATGGATGGATGGATGGATGGATGGATGGATGGATGGATGGATGGATGGATGGATGGA
>NW_015151274.1:103657-106476 GCF_000732505.1 Cyprinodon variegatus | reverse complement strand
ATGGATGGATGATGGATGGATGGATGGATGGATGGATGATGGATGGATGGATGGATGGATGGATGAACTTACGGCCTTAGCTGAGATCTTGATGTCTATCTTGGAAGCAGGGACATCAGCATAATCTCGTGAACATCCGTACTCCTCGGCTCTGGACATCGTTTGCTCATCCGCTGCACTTCCTGCAGATTGCGATTATATCCGTTAACGTTGTCATGGTTACTTTGCGAATTGTGTTGCTGTAATAAATCAAACCATGTGTGAATAGGACCTTCTGGGTGCTTGTAGGTTCTTGTGATGTCCTCGGATGCCATCATGCCCACAGCTTTAGTTAACAGGACCTTTCCAACGTATTCTGTGTCCACCTTGTATGGAGTCAGGTTGCCGTAGCGATCACTTCTCATAAAATGGACGTCACTGTTAACCTAGAAGAAATGCAGTCAGTCATTGGGTCACTTTCAGTTCTTAGGTAGAGTTCCAGGCTGAGGAGCAGGGAGACCACACGGCTTTACACAGCAGAAATGTTTTAGGTAGAAGTTACAACCGGAGCTGACTGCTAGTCACAGGCAAAGATGCACAGCTCTCCTCCTAATACAAATCTATTATTATATATTTTAGATTATTAATTTACATAAAGTTTTATTCATGTAGCATCATAAAAAAAAACTTCAAGGCATTTTACACAGTCGATGGATGATCTGGTGAACTATAAAGCGCCTTGAGATGAGATGATGTGAATTGGAGCTATAGAAATAAACTGAATTAAATTTAATTAATTGTTCCTAAATTAAAAATATATAATAAAAAGCTACCAATAATATATTAGGGATAATTGTTTCATGCATCTAAAGTCAAATTAAAATGTTCCTTTTTAAAATATTTCTCTATTTAATTTACAAAATTCGGGGCATTTCCGGCTCTCCATACATATACAGTCAGCTTCAGAAGTTTTGCTTGAGTGACGTTTAAATTTGACGTTTAACAGTTGATATTTTTGGAGTTTTTCCTCCCTACTGTCACTACAAGCATGCTTGGTGTGAGGGATTGCTGACGCAGCTGGTTAGATAGAAAACTTTGAATCAATCTGACTGGATGATCTGGTTGATCTGCATCTATAAAGTGACCTGAGATGACAGGATGTGAATTGGAGCTANCAATCTGACTGGATGATCTGGTTGATCTGCATCTATAAAGTGACCTGAGATGACAGGATGTGAATTGGAGCTATAGAAATAAACTGAATTAAATTTAATTAATTGTTCCTAAATTAAAAATATATGATAAAAATCTACAAATAATCTATTAAGGATAATTGTTTCATGCATCTGAAGTCAATTTAATGTCCTTTTTTAAAATATTTCTCCATTTAATTTACAAAATTCGGGGCATTTCCGGCTCTCCATACATATGCAGTCAAATTGAATCAGCTTCAGAAGTTTTGCTTGAAAGACGTTTAAATTTGACGTTTAACAGTTGATATTTTTGGAGTTTTTCCTCTCCACTGTCACTACAAGCATGCTTGGTGTGAGGGATTGCTGACGCAGCTGGTTAGATAGAAAACTTTGAACCAATCTGACTGGATGATCTGGTTGATCTGCATCTATAAAGTGACTTGAGATGACAGGATGTGAATTGGAGCTGTAGAGATAAACTGAACTGAATAGAATTTGTAGATTAACCTGGGATTGCTTATAGCCCTTCCATAACTGTTTACAGTTCTATTAATTAAAGCCTTCTGGGTTTTGTTACAAATGACTTAGAAATGATTCTACTGCAGTCTAACCTCAGCAAAGACGAAGCCCAAGTCAAACGGGAAACACAGCTCCCCATCCCGGATGGCGATGACAGGGGCCGGACCGCAGCGGTAGTAACCTGGAACGCAGGAGGACATAGATGAGTCAATCACTCCTTCCACCTGTGGGTTTAATGTTTTCATCTGCCATACCATCGCTGGTCTCCTGGGGCGTGGCGTCCACCACCTGCCATCCAGAGTACTTTGGCGGGAGGTCAGAGCGCTTTATAAAGACCTCATTCCAGACGTGAAAGTTCCTGAACAGAAAACATCCAATGTAATGCACTGTGATAGAAGTAGACCTAAAGTATTAATATTTTGGTTTGTTCCCCAAACCAAAGGCTTGGTTGAAGTCAAACCGTGAGACTTTACTGCTATTTCTGTTTTGACATCCAATAACGGGGACTTTGGACCAACCAGATGGATTCGACGGTCCGTTCTCGGTCAGGTGTGTCATCCATCTTGAAGACGAGCTCAGTCCTGAGGTTGCCGTTGTTATCGTGGGCTGAGTTGAAGTTGGAGACGACCCTTGATGGGATCCCAAGGCAGCGTAGGACTGAGGGCAGGAAAAAACGTTTCACATACAGAGATCCTTCTAGATATGTTAGCTGCTAAGCTACAAACTTTAGATAAATATACATCTAGAATCTATTTCTTGCTATTATTCCAGCTGTATTCAGACCATTTTTTAACACTTAACTTCCACTTTCAGTTAATATTTAAAAACATTTTCTAAATTCTTTTGGCTTTTGAAAAACATCCAGTTCTTACTTTCCTGTAACTTTACATATTTCTTCCCTTTGAAAGTCAGCGGTTTGCCTTTAACCAATATATCAACTGTTAAGCTTCAGTTTTAAACGTCATAAAAGCAAAACTTCAGCAGCTGCTACAGTTTCACTGCAGATTGTATGGAGAGCTGGAAATGCCCCGAATTTTGTAAATTCAATAGAGAAATATTTAAAAAAGGGACATTCTAATTTGACTTCAGATGCTTAACATTATTATCCTTAATATATTAAATTATTGG
>NW_015151274.1:100244-102901 GCF_000732505.1 Cyprinodon variegatus | reverse complement strand
ATAAATGCACAGCGGTCATATAACTTACATCCTGGCAGGTAAATATATAAACATAGGTGCATTATATGCTCTATCTTAAAGAAATTATTACAATTATATTTTCCAGTCTTAATCAGGAGGCTAGGGTTTTTCTCCGTACATGACTCGGCATTAAAAAAAGTGTTGTGTTTTGAATTCTAACCAAAGAGATCTGAAAAAGCTCCTCTTCATTCAAACTAAGAATACTTCCATAAAAATCCATGATTGTTTGTTTTTAATCGATTTACAAAATGCAGAGTGAGTGATCAAAATGAAAATCTAAACTTGATATTAACGTTAGGCCTTACATTAATTATTCAAAAACAGAGTTGTTGGCCTGGCTGACCGGGTTCCATGTTTGGTTCCCCTGCAAGGCGATGAGGATTGAAATGATATTAGGAAGGAATCAACTCTATCGCTGCATTGTAGGTTTTTTAAAAACCTGAAACCTGAGCCCCCCCCCCCTCTGTTTAAGGTTGGCTTTTCTTTCTTAACATAGATGGCTTCCTTCACGCCCCTCTCAAACCAAGTCTTCTTTGTCCAAAATTTGAACATTCTAGCCTCAAACTATGGAAGCTCATTGGTAGAATTCCCTTATGACAGAAAGAAGGCCACGATTCACACCATCTATCATCCAGAGGGGGGAACATTTATTTACAAAACCGAATTCATACAGCTGTCTTAAACACTTCATACATTCAGCGCTATGTCCTCACATCTGTTATTTCCCCCAACCTTCAATCCATTGTGGGCGGCATTTATAGGTTCCATATCGCACTGTGTGGATGCACGCGCACGGGAATATTGTGTCGACATCTTACTGGAATTCACGTGTGCTGATTTGCGTCAAAGTCACTGCGACCCTCAAGAGGTGTTTACACAGACGCTCTCTGTTTTTGCCAAACCCCCTCATGCAGCCTTGGGGACCATGGTGTTACTAAGACTCAAAACTGACCTTTAAGTTTGGTTGCTAAGTAAGTGTAGGGCCATGTTGTAGGATATATTCTGATTCTGATTTCTGATTCTGATATAAGACAATAAAACTGCTTCTACAAAACTAATGTGCTTCGTCCTTGAGGTGCAGGTGGATGCAGAGTCTTGTCCAGAGGAGGGCGCTCTTCTGTGTTGGTCCATGCGTCTGTGGAGAGGTTGTTTGGTTTCTCCAATATAAAGATCAGAGCCTCACTGCATTGAATGGCATAAACCACTCCACTCATCTTAGGTCTGGGGGTTTTTGTCTTAAGGATGCACTAGTCTCTGTCATCTAAAAAGCATCCTAAAGACAAACCCCCCCGCCGCCTAAGAGGAGCTGGATGACTGAGAATCTTCACCAGCATATTGTATAGATTAATAAAATCATGAATCTGCATGAACGTGATTGACAGGCTTTAGATGAGTGCTAAGGTATCCTCACCAAAGCAGATGCGGTCCGGACCATTTTGATAACATCGCCACGCTGTTGGACGGGCATCCGGCAGGCATCCATGAGGTAGATACAGCAATCCAGAATGCCGTCATGGAACTACATGGGAGTAAAGACGTTGAGACCAAATTCCAATTGGTTGATGGTTTGTGTCTGCCTATGCAGCCCAATGATTACCTGTCCGTAGACCCAGCCACGGTCAGAGATAGAACCCACTGCACCCTGAGATATCAGACCAGTTTCATTCATGACGTACTCCATACGTCCAGCTTCATCCGGGTAGAACACATCATCATCTGCAAACATCAAAACACATTCAGCTGCACACCATAGAGACCGTTTCACACTTGTCAAATCCAAGCAGCCCAGTGTACTTAGAAAATATCGTTGTCTTTCACTTGCCCTCAAGGTTTGGAGTCAACTTGCTAAAAAAAAGAAAAGAAAACTGCACCACCTCTCACAGCCACTGGGTGGCAGTAAACTCAGAGTGTTGTACCTGGAGACCAGGCGTTGAACAGCAAGTAGAAGTTGGTTTTGGGGTCCTTCTCGGTTCGACGCATACCGTTTGCATTGGCAATGGCCACATACATACGATACAACCCCACAACGGCCTTGGGATTCGGTGTGATCCCGAGGGACACGACCGCACCACTCGCTCCAAGGATCTTTCCAGACCAGGAACCACCACCACCACGGTTCCCGAAAGTGACCACCACCCTTGTATTACTGTTGGAGCTAGGGTCAGAACCTATAGGGGACAAGATAGAGAAATTTTAAAGTAGAGAGGTAACATTCACACCCTTTCACACATGATAGTTGAATAAATGCACATAGTCTTTGTCTAGGGTTTTGGCAGTAATCCATATATCATCTACTCTTGCAAAGAACAGAAAGAACAAGACAATAATCTTGTTCAGCATCAGCTTCCTTTGCCTGGTTTATATAGTATTCCCACTGTGAAAAACTGAGAGTATCATGCAATGATTGATGGTGATAAATATGGGGATGTTCTTGAACAAAGCACTCGGTCTGTGAAAACCAGCTTCCAGCAGGGCAAGGACCCAAAGCATGCTGCTAAAGCAACACCCAAGAGTTTTAATAGGAGACATTTAAACATGCAAGAATGGCCTAGTCAAAGTCCAGACCTCAATTGGAGAATCTAAGGTTAGACCTGAGTATCTGCTGTTAACAAACATTAAGAGGCTTCAATACAATT
>NW_015151274.1:98608-99844 GCF_000732505.1 Cyprinodon variegatus | reverse complement strand
TGTGAGGATATAGCCTCTTCAGAGGCTTAGCCTGGAAGACTGGACAAAAGCCCCAGTGGGCAGATGTGACGAGTTCATAGAGACTTCACCAAAGATCAATATTCCTCTGAGGGACACCACCCAGAGGAGAGATTATCAAGGAATCTTACCAATCAGAAACTCCAGCTGGAAATCGTCAGATGGCACCAGTGGACGGTTGAAGGTGACGCCGATGGCAAACTGTTGAGCACGACGGACCACCAGGAGGTCGGTCATGTACTCCATGGTGTAATGGTTGGTCTCGTTGCTTTGTTTCTGCATGTCTACAGCCACAACCATCAGGGGCTCTGGAAATGGCACGACACAGAAGAAGACGTTGTGTTTTCATGGCCCGTTCTAGTTGCCCCAAATCACCCGAAAACAATTTGATTCCTACCAACTCCAGGTGGCATCGACCTCGGTATGACATCGGTTTCACCTTCAAATGGCTCAAAGTCCCGATAGTCATTGATGTCAATGTCAAGGTTTTTGCAGGGCACCTGAAAAAAAACGCATTAGGAAAAGCAGAAGATATTTTTTTTATTTATTTAATGATTTTAAGGATATCTACAATGTTTTTGTGGTGATGTTTACCAGATTCCCTTTGCGAAAAGATCGGGCCATCTTTTAAAGTGTTCGTGGAAGAAAAAAGATTCAAGAGCTGAAAAGGAGAACAAAGATCTTTAAATTATAAAACATACAATGAAAACGTAACACTGAAGATGTACTTTTAAATAATAGCCAAATGCACTGATAAACAACAAATGTGTAGAACGTTGGGTACAGACTGCAGGAGAAAGAACACAAAATAGAAAGTAAAAAGAAAGACATATGATTGGGGAAATCATCTCCAAAGAAGCGTCGGAAAGCAAAAATCTAAGGTCCCAGCATAGCTACTAGCTAATAACCAAACCTCGATAAAATTCCATCAACAAATAAGAGAAAGAATGAGCTGCTAGAAAATAGAAGAACCAGGGCTCAGAAAAAATAACTGTCTGGTTGCCATAGAGACTCCCGCTCTTTTACACCAATGAAGAAGCAGTTAGCAGCGCAAGCTCCAAGCTAACAGTGATTTCTACAATGTTTTTATCAGAGACATCTGAATAGTTTGGGTGATAATAATTATTAACCATTGAGTTTTCTCACTGCTTTTGGTTTCTGCTCAGTTAATTTGAACTAATTAGGCAAATATTCAATTCTATTCAGTTTATTTCTATA
>NW_015151274.1:93353-95242 GCF_000732505.1 Cyprinodon variegatus | reverse complement strand
ATTGACTCTTCAGCAATCCCTCACACTAAGCATGCTTGTAGCGACAGTGGAGAGGAAAAACTCCCTTTGAACAGGAAGAAACCTCAAGTACACTGGAACAAAAAAAAATCTAGAGAAGTAATTTTTTCTTAAAATAAATTAATCTGTTCTTGGATTGAGGGGGTAAAAGAGACAATAGAGTAAGTATTTTTTATGCTTAAAATAAACATATATGTACGGAAGAGGATTAGGGCCACTGGAAAAAAAAAAAGTTAACTGATTTTTAAATTTTTTTTCTGCTTAGTATGGGGAAAAAAATCAGAATTCTGACTTTAATCTCAGAATTCTAACTTTTTTTATTGTCAGAATTCTGAGATTAAAGTCAGAATTCTGACTTTTTTCCCATACTAAACTGAAATAAAATTTAAAAATGAGTTATCTTTTTTTTATTTTTTTCACTGGCCCTAATCCTCTTCCATATAAATGCACTTTAAATAAGACAATGCAATTGTTTTTTTCTTATTTAAAGTGTAAATTGTCTTGTTCCATTGGCAAAATGTCTCTTTTATCTCTTTAATCCAAGAACAAAGCACTAATTTTAAGAAATAATCATATCTAGATCATGATTTTTTCCAGTGTGTGTAGTACATAGTTTTCTATCTTAGTTTTTGTCTCTCAGGCGTTGTAAGAACGCTGCCCTCTTTCATAGTTTTGTCAGATTTGATTGTATTAAACATGCAGCAGATAAAAGCAGATTCCAGATTATCGTGTAAAAAAGGCTGAAACTCACCGTTCAGACGGAGAGGTGTTTGCCTGTCCAGATTCTGATCCGATCAGAGGATGATCTGAACGGCTGCAGCATCACTTTTTATACAAAACCCACACTTCCTGTTTTTAGAAAACACACAGCAGTCTTTCCTCAGCTTATGAGGACAGTATGCTGGCTGACGGACAGCTGGTCCCCAGAAGTCTACAGAAACTGGTAACGCTTAGTAAGCAGGTCATGCACTGAAAAAAACGATCTAGAAATAAATAAAAATTTCTAAAATTAAGTGTATTTACCCTTAATTTGAGCAGGTAAATAAAACGATTTAACAATGGAATAAGCACTTTTACTCTAAGAATAAGATAGTGAGATAATGTGCACTTGATATAAGACAATAACATTGTTTTTTTCTTATTTTAAAAGTAATTCATCTTGTTCTATTGGCAAAGTGTCTCATTTTCCTCCTCAATGCAAGAACAAATGTACTCATTTTAAGAAAAAATTACTTCTTGAGATTTTAATTTTTTGCAGCATAATATAAAACCTTTGCACTGGAAAAAAATCAAAATCTAAATTAGTTATTTTTTCTTAAAATAAGTGCCTTTGTTCTTGCATTAAGGAGGAAAGTGAGACACTTCGCCAATGGAACAAGATGATTTAATTTTAAAATAAGAAGAAACTATTTAATTGTCTTTTCAAGTGCATATTATCTAATTATCTTATTTTAAGAGTAAATATCCTACAAATTATCTCATTTACCTACTCAAATTAAAGGTAAATACACTTAATTTAAGAATTGTTTACTTATTTCTCGATCATTTTTGCAGTGTCATTTCTGTAAACTGTCATATTTTTATAAGCTTCTGTTGTGAATTTAGTTCAATATATTTCTGCCACGAACCAAAGATCAAAACCCGAACCTGAAGGCTGAGGAAAATAAAAGAGGATGTTTGCAGAAACTTGCCAAATATTGTTTGGTGTGTCACCGTGTTTCTGAGGGGAAGGTCACCCTGAACTCTCAGGTCACGGATTCAGATGATTCTTCCAAACTGTAAAATAAGATCAGACAGAAGTGACCTAAAGGAAAAGTCGCTCATATTCAGAATTCAAACTTCTGAAAGTTCTTTAAATCTGAAATGATTCC
>NW_015151274.1:89283-91132 GCF_000732505.1 Cyprinodon variegatus | reverse complement strand
GATCGGGTTGCTCTGACTCGCTGCTTCCTTCATCGATCGGGTTGCTCTGACTCGCTGCTTCCTTCATCGATCGGGTTGCTCTGACTCGCTGCTTCCTTCATCGATCAGGTTGCTCTGACTCGCTGCTTCCTTCATCGATCAGGTTGCTCTGACTCGCTGCTTCCTTCTTCACTTCTCCTGAAACCAAATCTCTCTTATGGTTATTTCTCGTGCTGCTGTGAGTCATGCACGGTGTGAGAAAAAGATGTCTGCCATCTGCAGACCTTTAAACCACAGTCTCCCACCTCTGATTGATTGTAATCGTCCCGTTAGTCAGCAGATCTGACAGGAGGAGCTGAGAACGCCCGGCTACATGTGGACCGTGACCCTGAGCGGCTCCGTGTCAACATGCAGGAGGAAGGAGGAAAGGGGAACCAAGAGACAGGAACCAGCATAGCTGCTGGGATTAGAGCAGAAAGGATCCATCAGCAGATTAAACATCCAGGCTATCGCTAATCGGGTGAGAAATCATTTGGTTTGTGATACATGGACGTGTTCCCACTGGTTTGGGTTTGAACGCTTTTATTAAAGGCTGGTGAAGGTTTTCGGTCATCCAGGTCATAGTCATTCTGAAAAAGTTAAAAACAATCCACTGGGTCCATCTACACCTACACATTTTGGACAAAGAAGACAGGTGGTTTGAGAGGGACGTGAAGGAAGCCATCGGCGCCACGCTATGATGTAATCGGCTGATGAATCTGGCCACTGAATTCTAATATAAGCAGTTCAGTCCGTTTCTCTGGTGCTGATCCGGTCAGACCAGGTGACGCACCTGGATGTAGCCTCATCCAAACCTGAAGCAGCGAAGTGTTTCTGTTTGGCTCTGATGCAAACAGATTGATGTCGGTAGGTATTTCCTAACCTGTAGTTTCCTAAAAGTGATTTCTTAAATGCTGGAACTGACATCCATCACTGGCACTTTGGGTCCATCTTCATATTAAAAAGTCTTACAGTAAATTCCTTCCCGTTTTATCTAGAGTCACAGCAAACCTGCTTCCAGTCACACATTTTCCACTTTCTGTCTTTAGAAAGCAAAGAAGAAAGAAAGCAGTTCTCTGTTTGATGCAAACCATGAAAAGACTAAATATTATTCAGCCACCATGTCTGCTGATAAAACCTCAGCTCAGCTAAATAAGACTCAACTGTCCTAAAAATAGTTTTCTAAACTTGGCCGGCAGATTTTTATATCAAAGATCTGAAAGAAGGAAACTATTTCTTAGGAGAATAATGTTGCTTTATTAAAAAAACAAAAAAACAAAAAGAAGTTAAAATCAATCCTCTGGACTTTGTTTCCAAGTTTGAAGACGTTTCTCTTCCATCCAGGAAGATTTTTCAATCCAAAATGTCAGAAATAGCGTTTAGTTCCAGGTTTTATCCAGCAGCCCAACAAAGCCTGGTTTTAGTTTAGAAAACATGCAAATAGAAACGGATGAACGGGTCCCCCCCCACATTTTTTAACGACTTCCCTTAACTGAAAAAATCATAAAAATCAACTTATAATTTTCTTATTGCGGGCGTAAACTGAACGATTTTTTCAATCGTTGCACACAGCTAAAGCTAACTCTGTATGACAGAACTGCAGGGTTTAAAAGTTCACAACTCACGATGTTTGTTCTCACACTGCGCGACCCGACGCTTCGCTAGAGTGAAGCCTTAGCAATTTGTGCAATTTTGTGCCGAAAGTCCTAAAAAGAAAAGCGGAGCAAACGTGGCTACCCCCTGTACAGCTACACCACGCAAGATCAGGCTGAAAGTCGGCCCGATCAGAAAATTCTAGCACGCAAAAAATCGTAAAGTGTTTACCCGTCTT
>NW_015151274.1:80415-85585 GCF_000732505.1 Cyprinodon variegatus | reverse complement strand
TTTATAAATGTTTTAAATCAGGTTGGGTCCGCTAATCCGTGACCTCTGACCTAAACTGATGATTGCACACAGCAAATTCCACAGTGTTAAATATGCAGCATCAAAGTACACTGACTCTTTTAGAGTTATTACAACAACAACTGGGGTAAAATACACACCATGTAGAGTTGTAATTTTACACTAAATCAGAATGGGACCAAATGCACTCTTAAAGTGTTACTTTAACGCAGCGAATTTGCTGTGCAGCGATGAGGCGACTCATTCTGCAGGGCTGCAGCGGATAAAAACATGATGTTAGTTTGTCTTCTTTCAATCTATAAATGTTCTTTTATCTTCCCAATTAAACGATAGGGAAGCATTGGTGCATTCTTCCTGCATTTGGTCTTGTCTACCAGCAGAGGGCGCTGATGTGTTGATGCTGATGTGGGGCAGGAGGTGGATTGGACAGCTGTGATTGGACGGATGCTCTGATGGTTAAAGTCAGGACTTGAAGACAAGGTGAACCAGATGTTAGAGCTGAGGAGGAGAACCTGCAGCAGCTCTGCAGCCTCTGAAAAATATCCACATGCAGCAAAGAGCGAGCTCTGCTTCAGATTATGCTGACGTCAGCAGGAGGAGGAGAGTGTTTGCTCAACCAACCCCACTCAGAGGCCCACGCGTTTCTCTGTGGGTGAGCTTTAGCTCCTCATTACCTGCCAGTCTGAACTTTTCCACAGTTTCAGGTTTTTAATCCATTAGTCTGAAAATAAGGAAAAATTCAGCTTTGATCAAAGCAGCTTTAACCCTTTATGTTCCCCTCAGTGAAAAACTTTAACATTTCCAGCCAATGATGTCACTGGAATCCAGAACCAGAACCTTTGGAACGTTCAACAAATATGGATATTTTGATGGTATATTTTAATGTCAATTTAATAACAAAAAACGCAAACTTGCCCGAATATATTAGGAAAAATAACAACATTAGTTTATAAAACTTAGTGTTAAATAGGCTTATTTACTTTTTTACTTTTCAATTTGCTTTTTTTTCTTAAGTTTTTAACTTTTTAATTAACTTTTTACATTTTTTCTTGACTTAACCTTTTTTCAGCTTAATTTGCAGTAGTTAATAAATAAAATAAATAAGATGTACATGTAGCAGGATCTTTGATAGTGGCTGGACGTAGATGTTGTGCTTCTAGACCTCACCGTCACTGAGGGAACGGNAAATAAAATAAATAAGATGTACATGTAGCAGGATCTTTGATAGTGGCTGGACGTAGATGTTGTGCTTCTAGACCTCACCGTCACTGAGGGAACGGGCCGGGCTCCGTTTGTAATGGTATGCAAGAGATGATAAACAGTAACTCGCCATAGAAAGGGTTAAACTTCTTAAAAACAGCTTTAAACTGTCTGCCTGTTTGGCAGTGGCGGTTCTAGGAAATAATTTCTGCGGTGGTTAAGGGATTTCCAGTGGTGGCCACATAAACACGGTGCCTAACCAGAGGCGGTTCCAGAGGGTTGGTGATGCAGGGGCCCTGAGGGGAGGCTGAAAACTGATCTTATGTCTACTGATCATAACAAACCAACAGGAGAATCATCCATATTTTCTAAATAAATAACTGATAAATAAATAATAAATAAATAAATAACTGGTGCATTTTTATTAAAATGAGTTCTTTATTTGGTAAACTATAGAAGTTAGTTACGGTGAGTAGAGAGTCCAGTGATTTTACTCAAGTAATGGAAGCAATACGTAAAATATTAAAGCTATAGGAATTTATCCGTCATCAATTATAATTCAGCAAATGTTGGTGGGTACCGTAAATGTATTTCGTAACTAAAACATGTCCCTATTTGCTACAATGCATGTTGACAGGCGATGAAAATGAGCTATTTCTGACATTTGGAATTTAAAAATCTTTCAGAATGGAAGAGAAACATCTTTAAACTTGGAAACAAAGTCCAGTGGATTGATTTTTAACTTTTTTGGAATGACTGACCTGGATGACTGAGGATCTTCACCAGCATAAAGCCTATATGAAGAATTTGAGTTTGTCTTTGTTGGTTTAGGTGAGAGACAGGAAGACAGAGAGTCAGTGATTAATGCAGCAATACCAGACTGGTTTCAGTCATGAGACTTATTGTCAATCAGCGGCATTGAGCTTCACTTTAATGCAGATGAATGTGGCTTTTTGCTGGGGGTGCACACACAGGTCGGAGAGTTGCTCCAAAATAAGACTAAGCATATCTATTTAGACCATAGAAACAACAGAACCCCCCCCAAAAAATCCCATTACTTTCATTGCTGCCTTGGTTTGCTTTCATCTATGGAAGAGATGATGATCTGACTGAAGACCGGCCCCAGTTGATGCTCCTAGTTAAGTTATTTAAGCAAAGTAATTGTTTTAGATTTCCACAAACCACAATATTCTTGTGCTAATTTGACGTGCCATATGCTGAGAGGTTTTTTCTTTTGGTGTGCAACAGGCTTCTTTTTATCAGTAACTACCTGCAATATCTAAAAACCACATAAGTCACAGGGGGAATTCTCAGTACATGCACTTCAGTTAAATATTTATAATTGCATTCATCATTTTTACAGTTTAGTTTTGCTAAATCTTGTTGCTTGTGCCCCTTTAAACTTTTAAGGGAACAAGCAGCTCATATTAGGGCATATTTTTTCTATCAGCAGAGGAGAGAGATTTAGCAAAAATTTAGTTTAAAAAGGTATTTAGAATGCAAAAAAATAAAAATAAAAAGCAGATTGCATGCAAAATCCAGGTTCACCTAAAAAAATAGAATTTCTCCAACTGTTTTATTTCAGCTATTTAAGTTTGCAGGTATAAAAACATTTGCAAACCTGGCAGCATGTCCAAAGCTGATCTAATAACCAGGTGCAAATTGAATTACATGTCTTAAGCAAACAGAACAAAGTTTGCAAACTCTTTTACATGTTTGCCTTCATGACTATGCAGAGCACAAACCAAGGAGGAGGAAACGCAAATGTATCTATTTACAACCCGCAAAGTAATTTATTAAACTTGAAAAAGATTACAGACAATTTCAAACTGAAGTATTTGACAATCCTGTGCAAACATGCACGCAAAAATGTCTGCAGTAATTACTGGTAATGGATGCATGACTGAGCCAAGGGAGAGAATATCACTCCTGTTAGAATACTTATTTGTACGGAAGAGGATTAGGGCCACTGAAAAAAAATAAAAAGTTAACTGATTTTTATATTTTATTTCAGTTTAGTATGGGAAAAAAGTAAGAATTCTGACTTTAATCTCATACTAAACTGAAATAAAATATAAAAATCTGTTAACTTTTTTTTTTTTTTTCCACTGGCCCTAATCCTCCTCCGTACTCTTCCGTATATTTGGACGATCAGAAATTTCAAAAGTAAAGACACATCATCTGTTCAGCTGTTTGTTGTTTAAGCTGCAATAATCATAACTGTAATTCCTCCACATCATTCATTTAAGATTCAGCAGCGCGATTTTGGGATGAAATAGGAAAAGTTTCCAAACAACCCAGAAAAATGGGACAGAGACGGTCTTTGTAAAAGAAAAGCAAAACAAAGATTTTTAAATGTTTCATTTTTTTAAACAAACAAAAAATTAATTAATAGAAAAATCCAACAAGGAGCAAAAATCGGTTTGAGTTTAATAGATTTGAGTAAGGCTGACCAACATGACGCCCTTCCTTGCAGATAAGCAACTACATTTCTAATTATTTAAAAACTAAATTGAAAGTTTAGAAATGATAAATCATAATAAAAAAAATGATTCCAGGATGTTCCGTTCCAGTCTCTGTTTGCAGCACTGCTGCGCTTCCTTGCGTTGTGATTTGTCTTTTTGTCAGCAGGAAGTTGTCAGAAGTTGAAGAAGATAAAAACAGACGATTAGAGCTTCATTTAGCTGCTTTAGAACATCTTTTCATCATTTAATTAATTATATTTAATTGTTAAGGTTTATTTTTTCTTCCATTGTTGTGTAGTACTTTATTTAGTACATCATTAGTAATATACATTTTTTGCATTTATGTTGTTATTATACTTCTTTTTTGTTATTATCATGATAATTATCTCTAACACAACAGCTTGGAACTTCATTTTTCTTTAATCTGCTGTTAAACTGCCTGAACTTCTTGCAGTTTTGTTCAGTAATCTTAATCTGGAACACTTTAGAAACTATTATCCATTGCATCTGCATTCTGTGTAGATCACTATCAACACGCTCACTAATTGCACGTACTTCTTTTCATAAGAAATGTAATGCTCCTTATTTAGATTTATATATAGATTAGATTTTTTTTTCCACTATGGATTATAGGTAATAAAAACCCAAAACTTTAAAGTCACAAAGAATCTTTTTCTTTTTACAGTGCATGAAGTAACCACTGCTCCTTACTTAGATATATATTTTTATTTTGTTTATTGTGTTGTCAGTTTTATAATGTTTTATAATTTTTTAAAATTTTACCTATACTTTCAAACTCTTCAAAATGTTTTTTGAAAGACTTTAAATGAGAAAAACACATTTTATGAATAAAATTTAATGCCAGAACTTCTGTAATTTTGCATGTTTTGAAACTCACCCTAAAGGTTTCGCAGAAGTAGCAGCGGTCGCTGCCAAACAAGCAGAACATCATAGATTGCTTTAAGATACATTTATATAGAAAATACAAAGAAGAACACTATTTTTATAATGAAAGTAAAGGGGAAACATTTTAAATCAGATAATTATTGTGATTTAATTAATAGAAATTCCCTTTTTGTCAGTGTAATCCTCATTAAATCCATGTTACCAGTTAATTGATACATTTATTTACAAAATAAAAGATAAAAAAATATTTGTATTGTTGCTGTTGTTGATTTCAATAGATATGCATTTAGCAAATTAGTAAGATCCTATTCACACATTTTATTACATTCCTTTGTAGGGTTTGATAATAGCGCATTTATCATATAAACAACAACTTACAAAGGTCATGTCTATAAATAAAAATAGTAAAAAACTAGAAATGAAGAACAAATTATGAGCAATGGAAGAAACCAGAGGGGAACGAATCTGGATAAGAGGTGAAAAAACTGACAGAATTTAAATTCCTGGGAGGATTAATGAGAAGAAAAAATAAAGAACTTTTTCACTCTGAGCCTGGTTCTGCTGGAGGTTTCTTCCTGTTC
>NW_015151274.1:76984-78501 GCF_000732505.1 Cyprinodon variegatus | reverse complement strand
AAATAAGCTGCAAATGTTTCTCTTTAATTTCCCTTTGAGCGCGCGTACAGAGGCCGGTGCACGCGCTTCGCTCGTGCCCGTTTGTCCAGCTTTTCCCGGTCTCTCAGTGGATCCCAGGTGTAAATGAATGTTTCTGCTGCTGCAGGACAACCTGCTTCCCCCGCAGGCTGCGTGTCAAACCCTCACACCGTCAGGGCTTTAATGGAAAGATTTATTTTTTTATTTTTATTTCATTGCATAATGCTGTGGAGGAGGGTTTCTGTCCGCGCGTGATCGTGGAAGAGAAATGGCTGAATTATTCACTAAGCATGAATCCCGTCTCCTTCTGTCGCAAAGATTCCTGCAGAAGGAGGTCGGATCCGTCCGCGGTTCGTTTTATTCTTTCATTCCGTGTCTGATCGGATCGGATCAAATCGGAGGCCAGTTGCGGGATTATTTGCGGGATGCATGCAGAGGAATCGAATAAAATCGACCGTGTGGCCTGGATTTGAAATGCATGTTAATAATGAGGGTTTTATTGATGGACGATCCGGTCTGGATCCAGCAGAGCGCTGCAGCTTTGGCCAGAAAAAATAAAATAAAATAAAAATGCATGAAACGGATAAAGAGCCTCTTTCATCGGATCTATAGTTGGAAAAACGTTTGAAAAAGCTGCAGCTTTATGTCATTTAATGGCCTAAATAGGAGGAGAAAATCCATCTTTTTAAAACATCTGTTATTTGGTTAATAATTGTTAAAATAAGGTGAATATTTGTACCCTGACAGGTGGAGCTGTTAATGGTGGGTGTGTCCGCGGTGTGCAGCCTCTACATGCTGTAATGTGGTGCGTGTAGGAGGGGTGAATGAGTGCTCCATGGGAGGCGTGAACGAAAATACAATCAAAATAAATAAATAACTAAATAAAGCACCGCGCGCGCCCCGCACTGCGCGCGCGCGGGGCCGTCCTGGTTTCCACTGGACGGAAATAAAGCTGGGAATGCTGGAAAAATTCCCAGTTCAGCTTCTCCAGAACAGGTGGGAGCAGAGAGGGAATGGGTGGAAAACAGAGACAATAGAGATTATTGTTATTAAATGATGAGGAAGAAATGAACTAATATGGGGACTTTTATTTTTTTTTTTTGTTCGTTTTGAAAAATACAGTAAAAAAACAAACAAGTTAATCAAATATGTGATTTGAAATAAAATGATTAGAGGAGATAAATGAGCCTTTTGTTCCGCTGAGCTGCAGGAAAAGCGCGTTTTTCTGCGTGAGGAGGTTGATGCGGGATTTCTGCGGCTGATTGATGCGTTTTTGCAGAAAGTTCTGCTGCAGCGACATGCAGCCATCAGGGATGATGTAATGCCTCCAACAACCTGACTCCAGGGGAAACAAAGACCTTCACTCATTCATGCATTCATTCACTCATTCACATCTAATGCAGACAAACAAACACCGCGAGATTTTAAACGGAACCTTCATTATTTTTTTAATTTAATTTGAATTAATTAAATTTCAGGAAAAACGGAGCAGAAATTAT
>NW_015151274.1:72455-74721 GCF_000732505.1 Cyprinodon variegatus | reverse complement strand
GGCCGGGGTGTTTTTTTATCTCTGTGATAGTGTGGGGTGAGCGACTCCGCCTGATTAAACACACCCTGTATCAGCGCCGTCATAAATGCTCTCAGCTGAGCTCCTGGATGTTTGCTATGAGGCCCTCAGGAAGGTGCTGGGGCTCCTGGTTACAGCTTAATCCAGTGACATGTTTCCTTAACCTGTTAGAAAATTTACATCAAAAGTCTCGTTTATGATCTGTTTATTTTACCTTCCAAAACCACTGAATATTATACTAACTGTAATAATATACTAAGTTATCACACCACTAAATATTTATTTGAATGAGAACACCAAAAACCACTAAAAAAACACAACAAAACATAATTTCATGTCCAGGTTTAATTTCTGTACATAAATCTTGCCCTTCTGAGGTTTTATGAAGTTAAATCTGTGTTTTGGTCCATTATTGGGTCACAAACCTAAAAAAAATAATCTAACAGTTTAATAATGGAGAAGCTTTTAGTCAGCTTTATGTTTTTTGAATATATAAAAAACTATTTTCTGAGAACGTATTTCTTTAAGAGCAACTATGCAATTGAACAAAAGTCGACTATATTCTATTATTTTCCATGTGAATCCCAGATTGTTCATTCTTCTTTTCTGCAAAGTGCTTTAAGTCAGTCCTAGCTGTCTTTATCCAGGGTGGATCTGATCCTGACCTTTGAAAAGGAGGCAGGGAAAGCAGGATAAAGCCTTAGCCTCGCTGCATGCTATTAGCCTCGCTGCATGTAGTTAGCCTCGCTACATGCTGTTAGCCTCGCTGCATGTAGTTAGCCTTGCTGCATGTAGTTAGCCTCGCTGCATGCTGTTAGCCTCGCTGCATGCTGTTAGCCTCGCTGCATGCAGTTAGCCTCGCTGCACACAGTTAGCTTCGCTGCACGCAGTTAGCCTCGCTGCACGCAGTTAGCCTCGCTGCAGGCAGTTAGCCTCGCTGTGAGCAGTTAGCCTGCTGCATGCAGCGAGGCTAACCGCATGTTGTTAGCCTTGCTGCATGTTGTTAGTCTGCTGCGTGCAGTTAGCCTCGTTGCACGCAGTTAGCCTCGTTGCAGGCAGTTAGCCTAGCTGCATGCAGTTAGCCTAGCCTTGGAGCTAAACCAGGTCCTGGAAAAGGACGGTTCTTGCGCCATTTCTCTCTCTCTCTCTCCGGTCGCAGCTGTCCCACGTAGGGAAGAGGATTAGGGTATCTGGAAAAATAAATGTAACATAATTTAAAATTTTATTTCGGTTTAATATGGAAAAAAGTCAGAATTCTGACTTGTTTCTCAGAATGCTGACGTTAATCTTAGAATTTTGGATCTTAATCTTTAAGGGCACCGTGAAGGCAGAGATGAGTAGGGGTTGCACAGTGTGAGAACAAACATTGTGAGCTGTAACTTCACACGGTATGACGAAACCCTGCGGTGTCGTTGGAAAAATTGTGAAAAAATAGAAAAAAATGGTAGTGTACGGCTTTAGCCATCCTTACTTTGCTGGCACTGTTTGACTATTAATAGAGACTCGGTAGTACCCATGATAATCCGCTGCTACTTTTGTAGAATATCGGATCCATCCCTACAGATTTGGTCCCGGTCACAGAGGATTAAAAAGAATTGGACATGTTTTTTGCTGCTGCACGGTGGCGCAGTCTGTAGCACTGTTGCTCTGCTGGGGATCTTTCTGTGTGTTCTCCCTGAGCATGGTGGGTTCTCTCCGGGTACTCTGGTGTCCTCCCACAGTCCGAAACATGTCTTTTAGGTTAAATTATGTCTCTAAAATGCCCTTAGCTGTGGGTGGTAGTGTGCATGGTGGTGTGTCTTTCTGTTGCCCTGTGACAGACTGGCCGCCTGTCAAAGGTCTACCCCGCCTATCAACCATAGATGGTCGGAAATAAGCTTCAGCCCTGATAGAATAAGCGGGAAAAGATGGATAGATGAGGTATGGACGGACGGATGGACGGACGGACACAGCCTAAAAGAAACTGGTCCAGCCCGGAGCATGAAGGGTTCCCCTCATTTAATGAAAGAGAAACCAACAATGGTCACAAAGATAGCCTGAATCTGACAAAGTTAATAACTAAATGAACAAATGAAAGTCAGACATTGTTTTACTGCTTCAACAGAACGATAAAAAAAAAAAAAAACTCTTGAAAAAGACCCGGACCAAAAGGATGGTTCCCAGAAAAAAGATAGAAAATAACTCCAACCCCTTTACAGGGGAACAGAGGACCTCGTCTATTCAGCCAGGCCAACTATTCCCTCTAACG
>NW_015151274.1:65857-72445 GCF_000732505.1 Cyprinodon variegatus | reverse complement strand
CCCCCATTCCAAAGGGGGGGACCCATTCATCCGTTTCTATTTGCATGTTTTCTAAACTAAAACCAGGCTTTGTTGGACTGCTGGATAAAACCTGGAACTAAACGCTATTTCTGACATTTGGATTGAAAAATCTTCCTGGATGGAAGAGAAACGTCTTCAAACTTGGAAACAAAGTCCAGAGGATTGATTTTTTTTTAAACTTTTTTAGAAAGAAAATACAATAAGGGCATAGGGACACATTAGATCAAGGAGTTTCCACTAATTAGCCTATATGTAGCACTACAGGTAATCACTCTACTGTTTGGTGACATGGTGTTTACCACACTCAACACGGACCAGAGGAAACTAATTAGAAGCAAATTAAAAGAAACCTATAGAGCAGCATTTTAAAGGTAAAGACTATCAGACCATCTTTAAGCAGCTTGGTTTCCTTTGACGACAGCTGCACAGATTCAGGAATTTAATTCAACCCTGTTTACGTTGCCATTCACATTTCCAAATATCTGCAACTTGTATGTGATCTCCTGTGTGAACTGGATTCATACAGCTTAACTGTCCCGCATGCGCAGTAGAGGACGCAATGACATCACAAGCCAGCGTTCTCTGTGTTTACGAAAGTAAACATTGATGGTCGTGCTGGAGCGCATTTTGCGATCTTTCCCAACCTTAAAACTCAATCTTTTCAAGTTGGTTAAATATAAATACTACTCTTCGCATCATTGTCCATCATGGTTGTTGTCTTTCTTGCTGCTTCTGTGTAGCAAGAAGCAGAATACTGACCTATATCGGGTATTAACGCCGTTCAGGTGGGATGAATGCGACCTGGCCGTTCAGACACAGGTCACATTTGAAAAGATCAGATTCGTATCGGATTCAGGACCGCATAGCCAAGTGGGCTGGGTCGCATCGGAAAGAATCGTATCTGTGTCGTTTAGACTGCCATGAATCGGATTCGGATTAATTCAGGCTGCTGTGTAAACGTAGCCTTTCTCGCTGAAACCTCTTTCCCTCTGAAAACGGTTTTCAAAACTGGGTCGACCCGCTAACAATCAGCATTTGGCTCCCTTCCCATTGGCCATAAAAAGCTGGTCTAACCCCTCGCTGGCAGCTTCATAGCCCCTTAACCGACCACTGCGTGTCTGGTGATGCCATCACTCTGGGTTGACGTTGATGATGTCACTAGTGCGACAGAAATCAGGACAGTAAACAATGGAGAGCAAAATGTTAGGAAGCCAGGGCGTAGTCAGCGTGTTTTATTGCTTCTCTCTATTATCTGTCTGAATCCCTCTCACCAGAGCTGCTCCATGTTTATCGAATGTAAAAGAGTCATTTCTGCTTGTTAGATCAGAAGCGACTGGCGCGGTGCGTTAACGTCCGTAGAGAGATTCTAACGCAGGTCGCTTGTCAAGTCTTTTGACCCGGGTAGACACACGTCAGAAAGCTGTTCCCATTGCCACTAAAAGCCCATTGTTTCCTGGTATAAATGGGTTTTTCAGTCAGTGGGAAAGAGGTTTGAGTCTGACAGAAGCGATAAACGCAGGCGGCTGCTGCTGCAAACTGTAACACATCAGACTGTAGGGCCGCCTCGCTGTAAAAGATCCTGCCCCCAATCAGATCCTGCTACATTGTAATGGAGAAAGAAGTGTCTGAATCGAACTGTCCTAGCCTGCATTATATCATCCGTCCCATTCAGGGTTCAGTCCATTGAACTGGCAAAGTGAGAAAATTCTGACCTTCAGGTGTTAGACATTGTTGGCACAGGTAAAACAACAGCTGACTGAGAAGAAGAAAGTCAATTTCATGGCATTTCTGTTATTATTTGGTGTTTAAATTTAGCTGTGTGCCTCCAACTCTTCACTACTTGACATGAAATATTTTCAATCACTTTAGTCTGCAAATTTTGACCTCCTTCTACTTAAATGTGCTGCTCTTACATCACATCCTCTCTTCCTGCTTGTTGTACACTGATTTAGTCTGTCCTACAGTAGGACCCGTTACTCCGCATCGGACAGAAAAGGGACATTTCTCACAATCCAAACCCCAAAGTCATTGTCTCTTGTTTGCTGTATTAAAATTGTCTTTTGTCTCTCCCTCCCCTTATTCCCCCCTCCCTCTCTGCAGTACCCCTGTTGCAGACGGTACTTGTCAGCGCTGGTCAATGTGACTCGGTGTTTAAAGGTTTCTCAGACTGTCTGATTCAGTTGGGGGACGACATGGCCAACTATCCCCAGGACCTGGACGACAGAGAGAACTTGCACAAGATCTGCACGTAGGTGGCCGCTCAAACACACAATCACTGCACGGGATGGGGGGTCTAAATCCAATTCTAGACTACTGTCCTACCCAGAGTCAGAAATGGCAGAAACTCTGGCTGTAGCGGCGTCCACAACGCCAGGCACACCTCGGACTCTATCCCAGACACCGTACAGGACGCTAGTTTGTTGCTCTGTGTGACGGTCTGTTGGTTTGCACCCAAAGCCCAAACAAGCAGCGCCACGGCCAGTCTTTGGGGAACACTCACGGTTAAACTGTGTATCGTCCGGCGTTGGATGAGGGGTTGTAGACGGCGAACAAGCTCGTCAAACCGACACATGGACATCCACAATCCTAGCTAGTTCCTGATTGGCCCCGTTCTGTTGTGGTTTGGAATAACAGTGCAGACCACTCTTCAAAATTGGGCATAAATCAAAAATATCTACATCATACCTGTGACAAGCTAACTACCACACTCTGCTGTGGAAGGATAACCAGCCCTTCATAGTCTAACTATTGATGATCTACTGTAGAAATCATCAACAAAATACATTAAAAAAAAGACTAACATCAAACCAAACTCCAGTTTTCAAACTAACTAACTAATTCACCTGAACATGAATAGAAACAAATAAACTCCACCAAATAAACCTGTCGGTAAATACAGCCAGAGAACTGACATCAATTATTGGAAATCGATTGATCGATTTCACTTTAAGATTTTAGTTGAATCTTAAAGTCAAACTAAAGCCGGGCATACACTCTACGAGAATTTTTCAATCGGGCAGAGTTTCAGCTTTCTCTTTTGTCTTGTGTTGTGTAGTATACGGGGGTAACGAGGTGTGATTAGCCTCTCACGACCGCCTCCCGATCAGGAATCGTAAGGTCTGGAGAAAATCAAACTGAAATTCAGTCAGCCGTCGTAAGGAGGTCGTGGACAAATCCTGCTGTTGAAGCAGAGCTACGAGCCGATTTACCAGAACCTTGAGAACTGCGTGAATACAAGGGAGTTCTTCTTCTTCTTCTTCCAGATTGACGAGTCCGACCAGCGCCATCTCTTGTCTGATGTGTGGTTTTTAGACGTACAGGGTGAGCAGGTAGATCGCATCAGAGCATTGGGCCGCACAGTGTGAGAACAAACATCGTGAGCGGTGAACTTTTAAACCCTGTGGTTTCGCCGAACACTTCGAGCTGTAGCTGCGAGCAACGATTGAAAATATCGCACTCGGCTTTAGGGAACTGAAGTGTGGTTGTGAACAAAAAAAAACTTCAGACCGATTGCATTTTTCAACCGTTTTTATGCCAATCAATCTTATAGAAGCTCATAACCTCCGACTTTACATGTTTGCAGATGTTATTCAATCCAATTCAAGATTTTGATATTAGAGGACAGATATATTCCATCTGAGAAGATTTCAGACTGCCTCCTGAATTCTGAGAAAAAAGTCAGAATTCTGAGATTAAAGTCAGAAGTCTGAGATTAAAGTCAGAATTCTGAGATTAAAGTCAGAAGTCTGAGAAAAAAGTCAGAATTCTGAGATTAAAGTCAGAAATCTGAGATTAAAGTCAGAAGTCTGAGATTAAAGTCAGAAGTCTGAGATTAAAGTCAGAATTCTGAGATTAAAGTCAGAAATCTGAGATTAAAGTCAGAAGTCTGAGATTAAAGTCAGAATTCTGAGATTAAAGTCAGAATTCTGAGATTAAAATTCTAATTATATCCCATATTAAACTGGAATAAAATTTTAAAATCAGTTAGCTTTTTTTTTCAGTGGGTCTAATCCTCTTCCATAGATACACGCCCATTGAGGTAGTTTAAAGTTTATTTTTCCTACAAAACTAAAGGGATAAACGGGTATTGACTGAGGGTATGCTGGTCTGACAGAACGCCGGTTTCCTGGGTTCTAACCTGTTTTATATTCTCTCCAACTGTGGATGACGGTTCTCAATGTGGTTCTTTAGAGTCCCAAAGCCTCCCAAATGTTTTTTAAACCTTTCTGGATTAGAAAGATCAATGACTTTGTAATAGTAATAGTTTTATTTTTGATATTAAAGTGTGTTTGATCACCTTAAACATTTTAGCGTAGCTTAAAGAATCAGACGTTCGTAGGACGCTACGACCTAAAACACGTCGAAGCCTCTGCGGCTTTGTCTTCAAACACTTGAGCTTCTATCTCTAAAAATGCAACACATTTTCTGTGATTTAAATATTTCATGTTTAAAGACATTTAAAGTGAGATCCTGTTCCTTTTATCCGGGAATAAAGAGAAAAGACTTTAATGATCATTATGCTGCGGCTCGTCTGAATGATGAAATGAGCAATTCGGCCCACAGGGGGGAACCAGTGGAGGAACCGGAGGAGGTTTCTGGTGGGTGTGCTTATGCAGACCCCCCCACCTGCACCACCCAAAGCGGGTGGGCACCAGATGGCATGCTGCAGCAATACCCCACCCCCCCACCACAAACACATCATTTTTTAATCCAGTGATAGCTCCATCACAGCCGTGTTGAGGCGTGGCAGAAGGCGGGGAATTCGGGGGGGTGTAGGGGGTTAATGCGCCTCCTGACCAACCCCCCCCCCACACACACACCCTAATTGCTCTGAGATGTGTCTCGGACACAGTTCAGGTCAGCGGGTCAACATCAATAAGAGCAGATTGGAAGATTGGATTAGATACGCTGTGTGTCACGGCGTGTGTTTCCATTCGGCACGCGTCGGTGAGCAGGCTGGTGTCACATTTACATAAACTGCAAAGAGGCTTCAAGAACAGATGAAGAGGAGATGATTAAAATGAAAACATGAGAAGGAAGACAAAGAAATCTAACCAAAAAATACAGGGAGAGAAATTGGGGCCAGAGAGTAAAAATATATTTAGACTGGAAACAGTGAGGAGGACGAGTCTGCATGAATAAAACATTAAAGCGAGAGAGAGAGTGAAGAGTGGAGCGTTTGAGAGACGGAGGAGGTTCAGAGGAGGCAGCGAGGGGAGGGGGGGGGATAAGGGTGAAAGGAAGAGAGAAAGTGGAGAAAAGAAAAGGAAGAAAGAGGAGGGTTGGTTGCTCCTCCTCTCATGCAAACCCATGTTGAGATTTAAATCAATCAATTCAGAAAGGAGGCGACAGGTCTAGAGAGCCATTAGTGAGGTGATAACCAGAGCATCCGGCAGTTAGATTCAGCTCCATTAAGCCGGACCTACGCTCTACGATGTTTTCAATCGTACTCAGCTACAGCTCACACTGTACGACAAAACTGCAGGGTTTAAAAGTTCGCAGTTCCCGACACTCTGATGCGATCTACCAGCTCACACTGTACGTCCACAAGCCACACCTCAGACTCAGCGCCAAGAGATGGCGCCGGTCGGACTCATCAATCCAGAAGAAGAAGAACTCCCTTGTTTCGCACATGCAGAGTGCGCCAGGTTCTGGTAGATCGGCTCGGACCCGGTCTACCTGGACTGGGTCCTTAGAGGTCCGTTAAAATAAGGAGGCCGGTCTATTCTTCTTCGGTTGTCACCGAAAGCCTTACGCCATACGCTCTGTCTCCTAGCAACTGTTGCAGTTGAGAAACAAAGCAGGCAAAGAATGGATGCTGAATTTCTCACTGCTGTTCCGGGTGCTAATAACATCTCAGATATCTGATTTATGGTCCCCACACTGCAGGTTAAATGTCAGCCAAACCCATTTGTACAGAAACGGGTAAAACCCTTCAATAAACCAAACATTACCGACACATATCTGACTCAATAACCATTTAAAACAACTATTTTCATTCATTTCAGACGGAGTTATTCATATACTTGGATTATATTAATCTGCACTTCCAATATTCACCACTGTTCGGCGCCATTTCCCTTTTTCCTCTGAGCACGGAACAGACGGCTTGCTTTGACTCACATTGAATCATGGGATACCCAAGGCTACTGAGGATACAGCGGTCCTCTCCTTCAAAAAGAAGGGATAAAAGAAGGACGCATTTTTCTGTTGCATAATGAGGAGACCAATCAGAACAGGCCTCGGCGCCACACTATGACGTAATCGGCGGACGAATCTGGCCTTTGGAGGACGCAGCCGCTGATTTCAAATTCAGCAAAATACAAACAGTTCAGTCCGTTTCTCTGGTGCTGATCCAGTCAGACAGGTGATGCACCTGGATGTAGCCTCACCAGGCAGTCTTCATCCAAACCAGAAGTACCGCAGTGTTTCAATGCGTTTGGCTCTGGTGCTAACAGATTTATGTTGGTCTTCCAAAACTCCACTGGACCAGTTTCCAATTTTGAAGACATTTTACTTTAGCCTCGTGAAACCATCCTGATCTCGCGAGCTTTCAAGGTTTCACTC
>NW_015151274.1:64558-65258 GCF_000732505.1 Cyprinodon variegatus | reverse complement strand
GAATTTATGTTGGTAGGTCACAGCAAAGTACTTGCATAGGGCAAATGTCCAAAAAGAGTCATAACATATTAACTCCAGTGTTTACCACAAGAGGGCGTATGATCTACAATTTTCAGGCTTTAGTTTAACTAATTTCTGCAATTATTCCACATATAACACACATGTCATCACTTTAAACAACAATTAAATTGTCAAATGTATGAGTTTCAGTGACTCACTGTAAATTTGGACAGTTTTCAAGCCAAAACTATTTTGGACAATTTCTGTAACTGGGAATTCAACTTTGGTCACAACTGTCAACGTGGCCAGCAGATTTTTATATCAAAGATCTGAAAGGATGAAACAATGTCTTGAGAGAATAATGTTACTTTATTCCAAAAAAGTACAAAAAAAAAGTAAAAAAACAATCCACTAGACTTTGTTTCCAAGTTTGAAGACGTTTCGTTTTCCATCCATGAAGCTTTTTCAATCCAAATGGTCAGAAATAGCGTTGAGTTCCAGGCTTATTTTGGGTCATAAAACATGCAAATTGAACCGGACAAGCAGGTCCACCCCTTCAAATTGGGTCGTTTCAGTTCTTTGTCAGCCTGAAATACCTGATACCTGTCTATGTCTCTGAAAGAGGGTCGTTAAGGGGAATTGTTGATCCTGGATGAAACAGGTGAAATGTTTTGGTCCCGTCTATGGGGGTTGGGGTTGC
>NW_015151274.1:58204-64033 GCF_000732505.1 Cyprinodon variegatus | reverse complement strand
ACTGAGAATCTCAGCCAGCAGAATGTTACTTTATCTTTACACATTTGACACTAAAACAGACACATCTATTCTCCAGATAAAACAGGACATAATCTGTCTAATTGCAGCCCAAACATACAGCCATGACCCGATGATTATCTCGAGGCATCACTCACCTTAGCATGCTGGATGCTTGAAACTGAAGGTAAAGCTGGTTGCATTGTTGCCATATTACCTATTTGCTCTGTCCTCAGTAGGAGGGCAGTTTAATATTATAAAGAGTCACGGTTTCGACTCAGACTCTATTCATCAACAGAACTAGGATCCAATTCATGTTTTAAAATATACAGACAGTAGTTAGAGAATTTAGTTTGTCCATTAATTCCTTCTGTTCTGCTTATCCGGTGTCGGGTCATGAGGGTAGCAGCTTCAGTAGGGAGGCCCAGACGTCACTTGGGCCATCTCCTCCGGGGGAAACCCAAGTTGTTCCTAGGCCAGCCGAGAAACAGCGCCTCCAGTGTGTCTTGGGTCTCCTTGTGGGTCTCCTTCCGTTTGGACGTACCTGGAACACCTCACCAGATGCCCGATCCACCTCATCTGGCTCCTCTCGACCTCACCTATGGTCATGACTAAAAGCTCATGACTATAGATGAGGGTAGTAACATATTGCCCAGTATATTGATAGCTTTGGCTTCTGGCTCAGCTCTCTCTTCACCAAAATTGACCGGTAGAGCGCCCACTTCACATCAGACGCCGCACCAATCCGCCAGTCGATCTCCCGCTCCATCTTCCCCTCATTCGTGAACAAGACCCCAAGATACTTAAACTCCTCCACTAGGGGCAGTACATCCTCCCCAACCCGGAGAAGGCACTCTACCCTTTTCCGGCTAAAGACCATGATCTTGGATATGGAGTCACCGATCCTCATCCCGGACGCTTCACATTCGGCTGCTAACCGCTCCTAGACACTTCTAGATCTAACCACATTATCCGATAATAGGTTTTGGTTTTAAACACACATTGAAGGCACTTGAGCTGTGTTAAATGTTAAAACCAAATAATGGTGTTAGAATATTATTCAGTCTAAAATGTACCTTTAACATTTAAGAAACCCTTAACCAACCTTAAACAGAGGTTATGGACTATCAAAAACCTACAATGCAGCAATTGAGTTTACTTTGGAGGACCAGAATGTTCACATTTTGGACAAAGATGACAGGTGGTTTGAGAGGGGCGTGAAGGAAGCCATCTATGTTAGGAGAGAAAAACCAACCTTAAACAGAGGGGGTGGATTTTAGGTTTCAAAAACCTACAACACAGCAATAGAGTCCGTTCTTCCCCGCTATCATCGTAACCCCAACCCCAATAGAGGGGACCAAAACATCTCGCCTGTTTCAGCCAGGCCAACACTTCACTCTAATGACCGTCTTTCAGAGACATAGACAGGTATGGGGTATTACAGGCCGACAAAGAACTGAAACAAACCCAGTTCCAAGGGGTTGACCCACTCGCCCAGTTCAATTTGCATCTTTTCTAAACAAAAAAAGGCTTGAATTTGGTGCACTCTACAAAGCCTAGATCTCAACGCTATTTCTGACATTTTGAATTGAAAAAGCTTCCTGGATGGGAAGTGTCTTCAAAGTTGAAACAAAGTCCTTTGGATTGTTTTTTTTAACCTTTTTTTGGTACGACTATGACCTGGATGACTGCAAATCTTCATCAGCTTAACTGGTGACGTAAAAAAATGCAGTAGCCCTGTGCATAGACAATGTTCTGGTGAGTCAACTTTACTCAGGAAAAAAGTGTTTTTGTTTAATGTGGAAGGTAAATATGGCTTAGAAACTTCAATGCTCTGGAGTTTTGTTGGAACATATTAACTAGATGAAGTTCATATGGTTTTTCACGGCTAGATTTTGGAACAGCTACCACTCTTGGCTCTGCTTCCTGACTAGTTGATGAATTCCGTTTAGAAGAAGCCTCCCACTTCTGTCAAAAGGCCTGTGGTGCTGATCATTACTGTGTTTTCTCTTGCCAGATACTGGGATAACTTCCATTCCTGTGCCACGACGGCACTGGCCGACTGCCAAGAGGGAGCAACGGACCTCTGGGAAAAACTGAAAAAGGAGTCCCGCAGCCTGAATTTCCGTGGGAGTTTGTTTGAACTCTGTGGCGGAGGCAACGGAGCGCCCAGATCCGCCGACGCCAGGGGCCTCAGCTTGCTCTTAACCGCTCTGCCTATCATACTGACTTGGCTGGCGTTTTAACCCATATGAGAAGAAACAGAAAGCGAAAGAAATGAAACACAAGAAAATATGTCCAACTAAAAAAAAAAAGAAAACAAAATCTAAGAAAAAGTGATAGCTAAAGCTCCATACTGAAACACAACCTCCAGGACGTCACAGGAAAACACACCCCGTTGGATTTTTACAGCCCGGTTTGCCCAGTGGGATCCTGGAGAGCTCATCCAATCACACGCAGCCTCACCCAGAGGTCAATAACATGAAATATTCAACACGCCGATGACCTGAAATGAAGACGATAACATTTGGATGGAAACTTACAATTGTGGAATGACTTAGTATTAAAGGGAGCCATGCATTATTGATGTATAGTAGGCTAGGGCTTGACAGCATTATGTGACGACTGGGTGCTGACACAGTATCAGGCTATATGCTAGAGATCCCGTATAGCCTAAGGTACTAATTCATGTGCAATGCGAAATCAAGTTTAACTCCACAAAATGAATAAGACAAGCCAAGGCGTCCGGCCCACCTCTGACCCGTCGCCTCGTTTTCAATAAGGACAGATTTTCTTTTTTTTTTTTCTTAATGGCACCAAGTTGACCCTGCTGACCATGTAGATGTGATGGAATGATTGCATAATGGTGACATTATTGTGTTAGCGGTTAATGTGCAGAGGCCACGGTCACACCAGCCATGAAGACGCCATGATGGATGACAGAGACGCTTTTGCTAGATGTCCCAATCTGCAGGTTGGCTTTTGCAGACAGCAAGAAAAGCTGTTGAGACCGTATTTATCTTTGACCTGAGCAGCATTACTCACATTCCATTATGAGACCATCGTCACTGCAAAAAATTTAATTATGAGTCATTTTCTTCTTACAATAAGTGCATTTTTTCTTGAATTGAGGAAACTAGAGAGAAACTTTGCCAATGGAACAAGACAATTTTCATTTAAAATAAGAAAAAACGGTCGCCTTGCTTTAATTCAAGTGCATATTATCTAATTATCTTATTTTAACTGTAAAAAATCAACTTTCACTGGCAGATCATCGTATTTAGCTGCTCAAATGAATGGAAAATACACTTAATTTAAGACATTTTTGCTAATTTCTAGATGGTTTTTTCAGTGATCGCTGTAAATTTATGTTACTGCACTGGAAAAACGACCTATAAATAAGTAAAATATTTACCTAAATTAAGTGTATTAACCCTTAATTTGAGTTGGTAAATGACATAATTTGCCAATGGAATGATTATTTTTACTCTTAAAATAAGATAATTAGATATCATGCATTTGAAATAAAACATTGCAATTGTGTCTGGTTCCATTGGTAAAATGTCTCTTTTATCTCCTCAATTCAAGAACAAATGCCCTTATTTTAATTAAAAAAAATGATTTATCTAGATTAAAATTTTTTCCAGTGTTTTATTTTACATTCAGTTAAGATTCTTTACTGAAGCTGAAATGATATAAACTTCATTCTGACCATGAATCTCTTAAAGGCGCAGGGGCGTGTATGGTTTACCTGTGATTAAAATCAAATGAATCTGCATGAAATCAGCTAAAAAATGATCAAAATATTTCAGGAAATGGGCATTAAACCATAAAACTATCATATTAATATGAAATATTAGAAAATTCAAGTTTGTGAGTTTGAAGGAGTTCAGGATATGCGGATCAAACCAAAGCATAGTTGGGCTAGGTTGTTTATTTACACTATTTTTCTTTTAATTGATTCCTAAGTACGGAAGCCCAGAGTGGCCATACTTGACTTGTTTTTTTTTCCTTTACCTTCCTGAGATAAGTATCTCGTTATCACGGTTAAACCATTAATTGTTTTCTTCAGATAAGAAGATAATTATCACGAGAAAACTGTTAGTGATTTATTGAGATAATGAGATCATTAACCCGTCTGAGCGACAGCCCTGGATTCCCAGTCCATCCATGCCTGCGGGGCCCGTAGTTTTGCAGCCGCGGTGCCACATGTACGCAAATAGTCCGTTTTTTTAGTTTCCTGTTTCTTTCCACTCATTGTCAGGTCATGGTGGATGATTGGATCGCATGAAATACAGTAGAAACAATTCTGTTTTTTAATGAAAATCTTTAATCTGGACTGATTTTGGGGGTTAATGCATTTTATAGCTGTTACAGGCGGAACACCGGGGCTGCTCAGAAAACATCTGGTGGAAGCAAATCATTAAACCAACAACGTCGTCTCGTTACCTAAAGGTTAAAAACAGGATTATTTATTACAGAATTACACACAGGCTGCCATGACTTCTACCAGCTAATGCGGTACTGAAGGATGGAATCCGTTTTAAAATACACCAATTATCTCGTTATCACGAGAAAACGGCTTTTGTTACCTTTAAATAATTAAACCCCGGTGAAAAAGTATCGGAGGAACAGGACCGCTCTGGGCTTCCGTAGAGAAACACTTTTTAGCAGCTAGTCAGTTGGATAACTCTTATTGAATAATTACATTTAGCCGATGCATTGCCCCAATTTTTGATTTATTGAAGTTGTTGAAGTTTTATCTTTAGATTTCTGTTTAAAAGAGGCTTTTAATGGAAACGCTGATGAAACGTTACGTCCAGCGTAGCTAAGATACGAATAAACCGTGGCTGAAGAGTGATATGACTGTTGCCAGTAAGCATCATCCCATTTTCATAACAGTGATTTTTAGTAGATGATCAGAGGTGATATATTTTAGCTCTGTGTTAGATTAAAGAACAAAGTCCCAAATGTCCGTAGCATCATAAATTATTAACAGACTTTAAATGAATATTAAAAATTGTGTTTTTTGTTTTTTTTGGGAGACAGAAACATTTCCACTGCCTTCTAACTAAAAGATGTGTACTTCTGTTAGTTTGTTAGTTTGTTTATTGCTTGGCTGGTTTGTCTCTTTGTTTAAAGAAAGTTGCATAAAAGTTTTAAAAGATGGATTTATTTCAAAATCATCTAATAAGAGAAAATGTATATGAAAAGGATTTTGAGATATTTAAAAAAAAAGAGAAAAATGGTTTTATTAGATATAGTCTATCCCAAACAGTTTTAAGAGCAGATTGATTATTTACAGATTATATAGACCTAATCAGGTATGGATGATAAAATAAAGAATTGCTAAAATGATACAGAGTTATGAATAAAAGTAATAATGTTTGAAAAAAAAAAAAACGTGTTTGTGGTTTTAATCTCTATGTTTAGATTATTTTTCATGATTTTTCTACCTGTTTGGTTGATTTTAACATCGAATTCCTCCTGGCTCAGACGTGGGCGTGGAAAGTATGAATTATTAATAGAAGAAAGTCTCAGAGCCGCTTCACACAAAGAAAAATAACAGGAGAAATTATGAGAACTTAAAGGATGAGCTGATAATACCGAATAAACTGGGATTCTAATGACAGAAAAGGGCTCTAAACTTTAACGGTCCCAAAGGTGAGTTCTTAGTGACTGATGTGTCGTAGAGTTTGAATGTAAAACCTAAACTTATTTTTTTTCCAACAGCAGTTAGGAAAGTAATTAGATGCAATAGAATTGATGAAAGCTGAAATATTTCTACACCGTTACCGTTAAAGTATTCATGTTCATTAAAGTCGTAGGGAA
>NW_015151274.1:54667-57074 GCF_000732505.1 Cyprinodon variegatus | reverse complement strand
TTTAAAAACACTTTAGCAGAAGTTTGCGGATCAACTTTAGTTTTTTCCTCCAAGAAAAAGTGTAAAAGTACCATTTTTATTTCTACTTAATTTATATCCAAAAAGTTAAAGTTAAAAAACAAGTTTTCCAAGTTTGAAGACATTTCGCTTCCCATCCAGGAAGCTTTCAATCAAAATGTCTGGATTAGCATTGAGCCTTGCTAGCATGTTCTTGTGCTAAATGAAAATTAGCCCCTTATTCTTTGACTTCCACCTCTGGCGGTTAGGAAAAATCCACAGAAAATCTGAGGCGTCTTATAAGTCGCATGGTTCAAAGCGTGGGGAAAAAAAGTAGCGGCTTATAGTCCGGAAAATACGGTAATTAATCACAATTATAATTTACAAATGATTTAATCTCCAAGATTAATTACTGTTTGTCCAGAAATATAATTTAACATACAAACCAAAAGGATTCAACAGCGACTAAAAAGCTCCACTAATTTAAAATATAACTCAACTCAAACTTTATTTATAAAGCACATTTAAAACAAAGTGTCCAAAGTGCTGTACAGGAATCACAGTTAATGAAAATAAGATCAGAAAACAGGAGACGCCACTAAACACAGAGTATAGGGCGAGAAACTACAGAGAATTTAGTGCCTCACCATCTTTCTGCTCAAATATAAGTGAAATAAATGAACAGCTAAGATGTCAGCAGATCAGGCTGCAAAATGCATCCATTAATTCTCACATGAAAGTAAAACTCCCAGCAGGAATGATGAGCCCAGAAGTCCTGCTGCCTCTACAGCTCATCTGGATGAGATTGATGGTAAAGGCTTAGATTCTCCTTTTATATGCATAGATTCTGCAAATATATGAAGGAAAACACTGTGGGTTTGCAGGGTCCAATGGTACCAGGGTAGGGTTCCCAACCGTTCCTTGAAAATCAGAATCCGTATTTAGAAATAGAAGTACGTGTCCTTTATTTAGTGGAAAAGGAACACCCTTTGTCCCATATGACTGTGAGAGCTAATGGAAAATGAAAGGCACATTAGATACAAACATTACGGTAAACTTGTTCCCGTCCATGTCCTGCATTGTGACCAATGAGCTGACAGGATATATGTAACGATCCAGAATCCCCTCATCCCATTGGTTGAGTGTTGCTCAAGGAGAAGATAGCGGGAGACAACAGAGCAGGATGGGGGACGAACGGACGCTGCTTTTGGGGGCGGTGCACCTTCGCATGGCGATGCTCCTCCTCCGAAAAAAAAAGGATGCAGAAATATAGGGAAGAATGGGAAAAAACTGATACCTGGGTGGAAAAAGTCTACAATAATGAATATAAAGCACACTGCAAATATTCATCTAGTTCAATTTTGAGTCAAATAGTTAAAAATCAGTTTTCACTCACAAAAGGGAGCAAAAAGAAATCACCACGCCAGGAGGGGCCCCTGGCATCCCTACGTCATTCAAGGCCTCACTGCGGTTAGAAGACATGATAACGCGGTTTGGATCGCAGGGAAAGGTTGGTCCTTATGCCACATCTCTTTGTAAAATCTGGATCTCATATGGATCCTGTGGTAAAAATATTTTATTTATTTTACCTTTTAAGATGCAGCTCCAGTTTAGCAACATGGTTTGTATTTAGTTAACCTGACGTGTCCCACAGTAGAAGGCCTCTTTGAAGCAGACAGTCCTGAGCCAAACATGAGGCTCAAACACACAACCTGGCTGGATTACCAGCAGTTTTCCTTCTTCCTTCGGTGCCTCAGATGGTTGTAATCTCCATCCCAGAGTTTATCTGGAATGCCGCGCACAACACAAACCAGGAAGTTATACACAGGTGCCGGTTTTCACTAACCGATCCGTCCTGTGCATGCGAACAGAGTAATAAGATCCAGATCACTGAAAAACTACATGATAAAGGTACTAAAAATACTTGTTTATATACTTTAAACATTAAAGAATGCTAAACTACATTGTACATACTGAAGGCTTTTCTGGAAGTAATGGATACGTTTTACGTCCTCTCCGTTGTATTGAGTGATGTCATCATCGGACATGTTCAGAGCAGTCACAGTTACATTCCAAAGGCTATGTAAGTGTTTTTTTCGTTTTTGAAAATATGCAATATTTATGCAAATAATATAATAAAATATTCAAAAGGACCCCCTGCCCCCGCCGGAAAAAGACAAAAGAATAAAAAAAAGTACGAAAAAAAAAAGTATTGCGTACCCGGAAGTTATTTTGTTCGTGCATGCGCAGGACGGACTGTGCATCGGATCGGGTAGCGACAGTAGGTACCAGATCTGCAGGTAGGGCTTGGCCTGGTGATGATGTCACAATAAGGTGCCTGTTTAGGAAGAATAAGGTCCGTTTCTCAATTCATACGAGTACGAGTACGGACTCGTGTCCTCGCCAAGTA
>NW_015151274.1:51959-53099 GCF_000732505.1 Cyprinodon variegatus | reverse complement strand
AAGAGTCCTCCGGTAATGAGGCAACCATCCGCAAGTATGTGAAAGGACCAACGAGAACAGGGCGCCTCCTGGTGGTGGAGGGAGAAAACACAAAAACACAACCCACACAAACTGGATTCCTAACACTAACCAACAGAACCAACAGTTATAGTTCTATTTCTATTTCTAACTAGGGCTGCTGGTAGAAACAGCACCATCAGCTTTAGTTCAATGTTTAACCACCAGTTCTAATTATATTTCTAATCAGCACAACTGTTGTAGTTCTGCTGATCAGTTTTTAGATTCTGCTGTTGTAGTTTTAGTTCTCGTTCTAAGAACAGAACAACCAGTTCTAAATCTAACCAGCAGAACTACCCATTCTAGTTCTAACCACCAGTTCTAGTTCTCACCAGAACCAGTTGCTAGGCCTCACATTTATTGACATACTTCTGCAGAGCAGAGCTGGATGTTTTTAGAACAACTCTTTTCTAATTGAGTTTTAGTTTTTAATGTTGTAAATCTTAATGTAAATCATGTATTTTTATGTTATTAGTGCTTTTTTTCACCTATGTTACTTTTTACTGTTGGTTTTCAGGATCTGAACCGTAAAAGTCGAGCAGCATCCTGTTTTTTATCTCTAATAGCATCTCTGGAAGTGCCGCCGCAGCTCCTTAAACTCTTTTAGGGTTTAATGGGTGTTGGTGGGAGCTGCGGTGAGCGTGCAGCGGGCCCCCGGGGGAAGTATGACACAGGGAAAACGTCCCGTCTCTGCATTAATATGGATGTGATGGGAAGTGGAGGAGAAAACGGCTGCTGCATGCAGCTTCGTTAGAACATAAAGGAGTATTTACCTTCCCTCATATGTCTTCATTGACTCCATGCAATCAGCTGGTTTCCTTAAACTTTTAACAAATCTCTCTGCAGTTTTTGATTGAATTCTGTCTCTCTGTAAAGTGCTTTAAGATGACATATGTGATGCATTAATGCTAGACAAATAAACTCAATTGAATGAAACTATAGGGAAACATCAGAAGCCTGCAGATGCATCATTTTTCATTCAATCTGATTAACTGATTTCTTTTTTCAGTCTGCGTCAGTTTTATTTCTGGTTTCTATTTCCTCACCTGCTCACATCAGTTTCCCTCTGCTTAAAAATGTCCT
>NW_015151274.1:48326-49253 GCF_000732505.1 Cyprinodon variegatus | reverse complement strand
CCTTTATTAGTTTGTTTTTTTTACTCTCTCTGATTCGACGTGTAGATCTGCTTATTGGGGTTCGTTGGTTTAATTATTATTTCATATGTTGCTTTTGGGCCATTTCTGCTGAATAAAAAAAAAGAAGTTTCTATAAAAATAGAGTCTTCAACTGTGACACAAATAGATCGTTCCTCCAAATTATAAACTGAAAAACAATTCTAGTATCAATCCAAGCTTCTGGGGACTTAATACTTTCCTTAATCATCAGTCATGTTGTTCCATGATACTGATATCTAGATTATCTTGAGCTATCTCTACAGTTCTGCTGCTATAGGCTTAGACTGCTGGAGGACATATGGACCCCTTTTTCATCATTCTGCAGACCGAATCTAAGCGGAGTGGTAAAAAATGTTTTTCATTAGATTTATGGCCTAAGAGATCAATAGACTTTGGTTCAAATCTGGCAACCCTGCTGATGTGGCGAGTGTTCTGGTCCATGGGAATACGGATGCTTTCGTTATATTTTCATTTCAGAGGATGGGCTAAAAATCATGAAAAGAGTCGGCAAAAAGAAGAAAGGGGGAGCGAAGAAGATTCGGGACAAAAAGCACAAAGTATGGAAGTGCAAATTACACAGCAGCAGTCACTGTCGCGTCTGCGTTTATAACCAAAACCAGTAAAACCGCATTATAGAAGTCTTGGTGATGGTTAAAGATAGATCTGTTAATCCACGATGTGTATTCATATTGTGTTTCACATTTGAGATGAACACGTTTGACATTGCTTCCCCTTATTTTTAAGGGCGGTGTGATTGTCGATAACTGGGCTGGAGTAGATGGAAAAATGCCAGGGCTGAAAAACGTTCCCAGTCCGAGCCTGGTTCTGTAGAATGTAAATATCTGGCTGGCTTGCCAAATATGGAAGCAGTTGTACTGCGTTATGTAG
>NW_015151274.1:45532-46580 GCF_000732505.1 Cyprinodon variegatus | reverse complement strand
AAACAGGCCAAGCTCCAACATCTAGAAACAAAGGTGTTGATGGCAGCAGCACAGCTGATATTTCTCTCCAGGATGGAGTCACAGCCAAGTTTTCAATGATGGCAGCCATTAGGGGGCGGGGCTAAAAATTAATACTTGATTATCATCCTAACTTTCTGCTGACAGGCTCCATGTTCCCCCTCAGACCAACAGGTGGAGACGCAGCAGGTCTGTTCCAGCAGCAGGAAGTTGATGCAGAACCTAAAATAACCCCTTTGCCTCAGTCTTCTCAGGGATTTCAGCTCCGGCCGTAAATGGGACGGATTTGGGTTCAATTTCCCTGCAGAGCTGCAAAAATACTCTAAAGCAGAATTATGGAGGCCTCAGCGGGGACAGGAATCCAGGCTGAATGTTGATCCACGGCGCGTCGGGCGCCAGTTTGCTGATGTTTAAATGGGTCAGCATGTTGTTGCTCCGAGCTAACAGGCCACATTTCATCTGGATACGGTTCTGCTGAGGCGGATCAGCGGGCCGGAGGGGCGGAGCCAGAAATCAGCTCTGCAGGGTTCCACCGTCTCTACATAAGATCCATCTATAACATCTAAGCTGCTCCTTTTTCACAGCTTAATCTTTCTCTGTGGTGTTTGCATCTAGCTAAATGTTTATTCCTACCTGCAATATTTTTATTTATTCATGGATTTCTACTTTAGAACATTTCAGGGATTGTCCAGGTTGGAAGGACATTATTTCACAGATACAAAGTTTAAAGTTAAATAAAAGGTCATAGCTACAGCTTCTCAAACTAACAGACAACAGAACATCTGTAGCTGTGCAGGATTAAAATATTAGTGAAATTATATGCAGCCTAAAGAGTTTTATATTTAAATTTTAATGGGTTCAGCATATATATATAGTTTCTTCTTATGATGAAATTAAAGGATTTCACACCATAAGGAACAGTAGGTGTTTCCAGATCCTGTTAGCTGATTGATGAAGCTGAGAAATCTTCTTCTCAAACCTCATTTCTCAGATTCAGGCCAAAAAACAAGTAAAAAAAGGAAAATCATCA
>NW_015151274.1:40942-42186 GCF_000732505.1 Cyprinodon variegatus | reverse complement strand
TCTATGGAAGTTTTCACGCCGACTGCAGCTCCATTATGACTCATGGAAGACGAAGAGGAAGAGGAGGGGAAACATTTAAGGGATGTCATCATCAGCCTGATGAAGTCGTCCAGACTACTCACTAGAGCTCAGATATAATGAAGGGAAGAGACGACATCTGTGCTGCTGCCTCTTCATCCCTCCACAGGCCTATTCAGAGGAGGAGGAGGAGGAGAAGAAGACGTCAGGCGACAGGCTAATGGAAAACATGGAGTAATGAAAACATTCTGTGGATCTGAGGTTTACACCTCAACACACACACACACACACACACACACACACACACACACACACACACACACACACACACACACACACACACACACACACACACACACAGCAGAAACCAGCGAGATGCAGAGCGGTTTACCACTCTGATGGTGGCCTCCTTCAGGAGCAGAGTCACCTCATCCAGGGGACCGAAGATGAGATGGAGACTGTGAGTTTATGATGTTCACAGAGGAACGACCTGGACCAGAGCGACAGCACTGATGCTCTTTACTGGAAGGATCAGATCAGACTCTCCCTCCTGAGGAGGCTGAGATCTTTAGGAGGCATCAGCATCTTGGAGGAGCCTAATCTGCAGCTAAGAGGAGGCGCATTAGGAGGACTAGCTCTGTCCCCTGGACACGGTGGAGGTGCTGAGAGACAGAAGGACTGGAGGATAAATGACATCCCTCTTGGACAGTGTCTCTCAACTCAAGCATGAAGATTCTGCAGAGCTGGAGATCTCGTTCAGTCACAGACTGCTGGTCCATCCGATTCTCATGGAAATTTTTACAAACTTATAAAAAGGTTGAAAAAAAGAAATGTGATCATATTGTCCTACGTTTACCTCACACCCGGCTGTGAAACAGGAATAATAGGCGGTGAAGTAGCACAGACCACAGATCAGCAGGGTTTTAATCAATGTGTTGCAATTAGGCAAGTTGTTCTAACTGTATCATGTCAGCATTAGCGACGCTTCACAGCATCCAGAGAGAAGTGCTGTTCTAACGGGACGCCAGCTACAAAAAGATCAGATCATAGGAGGTAAATATTTGCTGCATCAGAACTTATTAGAGCACTTTGCTCCCAATCTGCAGGTTTACTAGTGGTTCCTAGAATTTCCAAAAGTAGAATGGGAGGCAGATCTGCTGAATGATGAAAAAGGGGTCCCTATGTCCTCCAGCAGTCTAAGCCTATAGCAGCAGAACTATAGAGAT
>NW_015151274.1:36216-37455 GCF_000732505.1 Cyprinodon variegatus | reverse complement strand
CAGAGACAAACCAATCGCGGATAGAGGAGTGCTAATGATCTTATTTTTAATAAGATTAATAAGTTTTCCCTCCATTTCACCCCTCAGTGCTGGTTTATCACATAAAGTCCTGATATGCTTGGTTATATTTGTTAATTTAAACTGATGAAATTTTTAAAACAGTTCAAGTGTATAAATATTTATCCAAGGTCGCTAATTGTCTCCTTGTTGATATTGTGAAAAGTCCTGACAGTGATGTTCACTAACTTGTGGTGGTGAGTGAATGTGTTGAATGTAGGAAGGCCTCAGCCGGGTCTCTGTGCGATCTGGTTATAATTGAGCAGCTGTCCTCATTTGTCCCACGTGACTCTGGTGCAGCTCGGCTCCACATTAGCGTGTTCTACTCTACAGACGATGTAATGGATGCAGGGAGGACTCCCACGGCGATAGACGCCAGAGGTGTTTTCCTTCGCCACCATGGATAAAACTTCTTTATCCCAACCTGCTGGGTATATTTAGACATTGCAGGATATTATCACGGCCTGTTCAGCACACTTTCAGAGTCTGATGGGTCCAGTATGCTGCCTGAATCAATCCCTTTACTCCCAGTCTGTCTACATGTGTGCTTCCCATTACAGCAGAGACTCTGGACAGGTAGACAGGCTGCAGATCCACTGTGAGTGTAAAACACCCTGCTGAGCAGGGAGGAAGAGCGATGAAAGGATGGGGGAGCTAACCCAGTTCAATTACCATGGCAACCACTCCTCATCCTGCCTCTCAGCAGCGCCGCAGTGATGCGAGGAGCTGCAACTCCTAGATTTCCCCGTTTTCCTGGGAAGATGTGGTTAAGGAAAGGAACAAGCTGCTTTACGTTGTTAGAGTGAAGCTGTGGGTTTCGTTATTTGAAGGTGAGAAGGTCCCATCTTCTGTGAGGTTTGAGTCACAGAGAACCTTCTCTCAGGAGCTGATCTCCTAACAAAACCTTAAACACTTTCATCCCCATCCAGGCGCAGATTGTTGGGTTTTCCTCAGAAAAACTGGACAAGAAAAGGCAAAGAAAAGTCAGAAGATCTGCGATGGCCTCGGGTCGATCCGATTCCAGCAAAAAAAAAAAAAAAGGCATTTAGCCTCTTCTCTGTTCTGGATGAAATTATTTAAAGGAAAAGTCGCTCATGTTCTGAATTCAAACTTCTGAAAGTTCTTTAAATCTGAAATGATTCCATCCTGTTCAATAAATGATCAGTGTTTTTAATTCAGAGT
>NW_015151274.1:32660-34258 GCF_000732505.1 Cyprinodon variegatus | reverse complement strand
CAGGGTTAACATTTTTGTAAAGGATCTTTTCTGGCTCCTCTAAAAAAAAATCAATCTGAGTCTCTTCAAACCTCCTGTAGGCCTACACTGGAAAAACGATCTCGAAATAAGTAAAAATGCCTTAAATTAAATGTATTTACCCTTAATTTGAGCAGGTAAATGACATAGTTTGAGTGTTTTCACTTTTAAAATAAGATAATTAGATGATAATCCCTTTAAATAAGACAATGCAATTGTGTTTTCTTATTTTAAATGTAAATTGTCTCGTTCCGTTGGCAAAATGTCTCTTTTTCCTCCTCAATTCAAGAACAAATGCACTTATTTTAAGTAAAAAAAATGCCTTATCTAGATTTGGATTTTCTCCAGTGTATAAAATCAGTTCTGGTTTCTTTCCTCCGATCAGTGAATCTCCAAACACCCAGAACATCACGACCGGACTTAAAATCCTCCTCTTCGGTTCCTGCTGCCGCCAGTCCTTGCTCTGAGCCGGTGAGCTCATGGTGACACGTGGGGGCGTGGAGGGGGAGGAGGGCGACAGATGGGTGTAGTCACCCGCCCGCCAACCTCCCAAACACACTCTGAAGCAGACGCTGAAACATGTTGTGAGTGTGTGCATGAATGCATTCAGAGGATTTGCAAAGATCAAGTCAGAACCTCGACACACACCGACACACAGTGGGCGCGCTGCGTCCGCATCATCTCCATCGTGACTAAAACTGTGGACAATTCATTCCTCAGCAAACAACATGAGAGGAAACCAATGTGAAGGGAATCAAAGAGAGCAGAAAGAAAAGGATGGAGTCAGAGGAATAAAGCCACTAGTTTTCCTGTCAGGAAGATCACAGCTGCTGTGTTTCCATCTGAAGGTCGACTCTGTTCTCATCTCCTCACAGAATCCCGTCTTTCTATCAAACAACAAAATGTGTTGCTTCTAAATTAGGAACATGGATGAGAACAGACAGCCGTCAGCTGAGGTGACAGTTAGCCTCATCGGACGTTTGACTTAAAACTAGTGATGCACCGATACCGGTATCAGGCGGGGCCCCAATCCAGCTCTAAAACGGTGGTATCGGTATCAGGCGGGGCGCCGATCCAACCAATAGGGTACAGATAGCATTTTGAAAGCTAAACGTTTCTTCAACTATTGTCATCCATTCCAGGTCGGCAATAAAAGTTCTACTGGATTCACTTTGTTTTAGTCTTTTTCCTGCTTCTCAAAGGAAGGCAGCAGCTTAACATGAAGCCATGATGTTGGAGCGTGGCCTGTTTTCCAGTGTAGTCCTGTTTCTCTGACTGTGACTAACTGGATGTGCTCTCTTCATCCTCTGACATGGGAGCTCGTCTTCAAAATTTCTAAAACGTGTTTCAAAATTATTTTTTCACAAATACTTTTTGTTTTATAGCTGTAAAAGAATAAAATGAGATTTAAAATTCCACCTGAAATGTTCGACTCTGCGAGAGTAATGCAACAGCAGGTATTTATTTTTAGCCCCGCCCCCTAATGGCTGCCATCATTGAAAACTTGGCTGTGACTCCATCCTGGAGAGAAATATCAGCTGTGCTGCTGCCATCAACACCTTTGTTTCTAGATGTTGGAG
>NW_015151274.1:27211-30320 GCF_000732505.1 Cyprinodon variegatus | reverse complement strand
GGTTTGCATCGGTTTCCTGCACTAACTGACCCATCAATGGAAAGCATCCAGATTCCTCCGGTTTGCATCGGTTTGCTGAGTAACTGACCCATCAATGGAAAGCATCCAGATTCCTCCGGTTTGCTGAGGTCAGATGAGGTCGTGGTAAACAGCCCGTGACATTGAAAGCCTCAGATTTCCAGCTGTGACTCAGGTGTTGCTCCACCTGTTGAAGCTGCACCTTCCTGCTCCTCTCTGATTATTCCTGAGAGAGAGCCAATCAGCTAAATAAACTCATTATGTGATGAGGCCGCTGTGGCCGGTTGGCTCGTTTACTCTGGCTGTGATTACGCTCTGCCGAGGCCCCAGGTGTGTTTGAGGTGTCACTCTAATAGGACGTCCCCAGATGAAATGGGATTAGCAGTGATTACAGGAGAAAGATGTTTTCAGAGCTTTAATCACTACAGAGGGACTTTCTGCACCAAACCCAAGTTCTTCAATCCCACTGACTTCTGTGTCCTTCAGAGTTCGCCGTGTGACGCCTTCACATACCTCTCCTCCTAAACGAGATACTCCATCTTCTGCAGCGTCGCCTCTCCAGGGTGGAGCTCCTTAGAGGTTTACCCTCCACTGTGTCTGAACTGATCAGATCACCCAGAGACACGCCGTGACCTCTTTCAGGAAACGACTTCATTGTACTGAGACTTTTATACAAAATCAGACAGTTTTTTACCCATGATGGGGATTTCAGAGGGACAGGAATCTAAAACCCCTGCCCTGGCAACAAAAACTGTTCAAGGAGCCATATTGGACCAAAAAACAAAAAAATAAATCTGTCTGTAGATGCAAAAAAGTAAAAGTCATCTTTAAGCCTCGTACGGCAACACAGGCTCTAAGTGTTCCAGGTTTTATACAGCAGTCCAACAAAGCCTTGTTTCTGTTTAGAAAACATGCAAATAGAAACGGACGAAACGTCTTCAAACTTGGAAACAAAGTCCAGAGGATTGTTCTTAAATGTTCTTTTTTTGGAATGAATGTATTAGGCAGCCACCTACCTGGTGTTGCGCTGAAATGTGTTGCAGGCTATGAGGCAGAAATTTTTACATTTATTGTTTAAATAGTGTTGATCTCACCAGTGCGACAGAAATCAGGGAAGTAAACAATGGAGAACAGCATGGAAGGAAGCCAGGGCATAGTCAGTGTGCTTTATTGTTTCTCTCTATTATCTGTCTGAATCTCTCACCAGAGCTGCTCCATGTTTATCGAATGTAAACGGAGTTGTTTCAGCTTGTTTGATCAGAAGCGACTGGCGCGGTGTGCTGACGTCTGTACGTTGCGTTCAATGGTATCACGGAAATTAGCATGCCAACATCAGAGCTGAGGTGATTTTAGCATGGGTCACTTACAGAGTCGTTTGACCCGGGTAGACGTGCCTCAGTGAGCTGTTCCCCCTGCCACTAAAAGCAGAGATTTTAAACGGGTTTTTCTGCCAGTGGGAAAGGGATAATACATACAGTCTCCTCCCGGGTCTAAGGGGCAAGATCCCCAGACCCCAGTGTGAGAAGGGGGCAGGCAAAAAAGGGGGCAACCGTACACCATGGCCCCAAACACCNAGTGTCCTCACAATGTGTGGATCTCCAATGGGTCCTCACAGAGATAGCAAGCAAGTATAGGGGTTTGAATGGAAGTCATTAAAAGAAACACTCGTACACATTCATTCACACACGGGGCATAACAAGCAGTCAGCACGCTGTCACTGAGCTGATCTGCTACGCTGGCTTAGGTCGGTACATCCACACACACACACACACCCACATACACACACACACACACACACACAGATGCCTGAACTGACGAATGCCACTCTGCCAATCACAGCTGCTGCAGCCTGTCGCCATTCGATGGCTTCGCTCGTCACTCCGGTCGAGTTAAAACTCAGCTCTGACAGTTTGAGGCCAAGCTTACAGTTAGGACACTGCAAATACACTCTTCAATATTTAATCAGTGTGACTGTTTTAGGATTCTGACGCTTGGGAAAAAAGGACGGGTGAAAAAAAGTCTGTGCAACAGCCCCACATTCGGAGGAAACCAGGAGAATTCCTGCGAACTTTCCCTGCAGAATCGGAAACGGGATCCGTCCTCACAAAGGAATAGATCTACTAACGACAGAGCAGACCCAGATGCTGCTTTATGACTGCTACGAGAATAAAGTCACCTTTTTAATGGGGTTGTTTGGCTTCTCTTTTATCCTGCAATGTGCCGTACCTGTCTATGTCCCTGAAGGAGGGTCGTTGTTTGCAGTTGCATGTCTCCTAAGCAGCAGATCGGATCATCAGGAGCTTCCTGCACTAACTGACCCATCAATGAAAAGCATCCAGATTCCTCCGGTTTGCATCGGTTTGCAGAGGTCAGATGAGGTCGTGGTAAACAGCCCGTGACATTGAAAGCCTCAGATTTCCAGCTGTGACTCAGGTGTTGCTCCACCTGTTGAAGCTGCACCTTCCTGCTCCTCTCTGATTATTCCTGAGAGAGAGCCAATCAGCTAAATAAACTCATTATGTGATGAGGCCGCTGTGGCCGGTTGGCTCGTTTACTCTGGCTGTGATTACGCTCTGCCGAGGCCCCAGGTGTGTTTGAGGTGTCACTCTAATAGGACGTCCCCAGATGAAATGGGATTAGCAGTGATTACAGGAGAAAGATGTTTTCAGAGCTTTAATCACTACAGAGGGACTTTCTGCACCAAACCCAAGTTCTTCAATCCCACTGACTTCTGTGTCCTTCAGAGTTCGCCGTGTGACGCCTTCACATACCTCTCCTCCTAAACGAGATACTCCATCTTCTGCAGCGTCGCCTCTCCAGGGTGGAGCTCCTTAGAGGTTTACCCTCCACTGTGTCTGAACTGATCAGATCACCCAGAGACACGCCGTGACCTCTTTCAGGAAACGACTTCATTGTACTGAGACTTTTATACAAAATCAGACAGTTTTTTACCCATGATGGGGATTTCAGAGGGACAGGAATCTAAAACCCCTGCCCTGGCAACAAAAACTGTTCAAGGAGCCATATTGGACCAAAAAACAAAAAAATAAATCTGTCTGTAGATGCAAAAAAGTAAAAGTCATCTTTAAGC
>NW_015151274.1:23779-25018 GCF_000732505.1 Cyprinodon variegatus | reverse complement strand
AGTTACTCATTCCTGTATAAACCTTGTTAATATTTACTACAACTGGCACAATAAAGATTCATGTTATAGAAAATCCTCTTGATATAAGAGAAAACTTATTTTTAAAAGAAAATTGAAGCTTATAAATTAGTCATTAGTTGATGGATGTGATCTATTAATTCTATATTCAATTATCAAAATCTTGTATCTATTATCAATCAGGAAGATGCTAAAATAAAAAATGATGAGACCTTTTTAAAAGAGCAGAATATTTCTAAATGTCAAAGTATTTTAACCCATGAAAGGAGGTGAAACCAAGAGAATATTTCCTCTGATTAAGGTTGGTTATTTATTTAAAGGTCATATAAATGTTTATAGAGCAGCTTAAAAGCTTTTCTTGGTTTTATTTTGAATCCATTTCAAATCTCACTCTCGCTCGCTGAACATGAATCGCTTCTTTCGTCGCTACGGATCGTTTCAAAGTTCAGACTCTGAAGGTGAATCTGATTCATGAGATGCTGTTTTTTTTTCTCCAGCTCTGCAAATATGAATTTTTAACCGGCTGCCATGTTTCTACTCTGCCGACTTCCACCCTGGCATGTTGGGATTTGTTCTCCTTGTCTTCATGTTCATCCTGGAACCCTGACCAGCTCTTTGCTTCACTGGTTCCCTGAATAAACCAGCAGAAGTTCAAGCATGTAGCAGAGTGGGGAGGTTTTTTATCCAGGGAGCCCAGTTTCTATATGCGTTCCAGTTCTGACATTCCTCAATCCACGGCCTTCTGACATTCACTAGGCTGTTTCTCAATCCGTCTACTTGTGCGTTCTCGTGTCCTCGTGAAACGTCATCCTCCTCAGCCCTAGCACTGTTACAATTCACTAGAACAAGAAGACAGCGAACGGACAAAGTCCATTGATGTTGCTCTGGCCCCTCCCTCTTTACCCAGCATGCATCAGAGCAGACTTGGCCATTCTCCAGACTGACAGCTGTCCCAGCATGCACTGCGGCAGCAGCAGCTTCCAGGTTAGCGCTCAAAGAGCTCAGAGGATTAAGTTAAAAGTTCTCTTTTCTGTTCCTGTTGTTCAATAAAAGTACGTTTTAAAATCGTTTGAGGCGAGAAAATTATACTTTTACTAGTCACTATATGGAACATTTACTGATTTAGAGAATAATTTAAAGGGAAGTTTTTCCTCTCCACTGTCGCTCCAAGCATGCTTAGTGTGAGGGATTGCTGAAGAGTCAATGAGTCGATGCAATCAG
>NW_015151274.1:21034-23274 GCF_000732505.1 Cyprinodon variegatus | reverse complement strand
TTAGACCATCTTTCTATCACTATAACATTAGCCTGCCTTACTATTGCTATGCTAACATTAGCCTGCCTTACTATCACCATGCTAACATTAGACCATCTTTCTATCACTATAACATTAGCCTGCCTTACTATCACTATGCTAACATTAGCCTGCCTTACTATCACCATGCTAACATTAGACCATCTTTCTATCACCATAACATTAGCATGCCTTGCTATCACCTTGCTGACAGTACCACGCCTTGCTATAACTATGCTAATGTTAGCTTGCCTTGCTATCACTATGCTAACAGTTGCCTGTCTAGCTATCACAATGTAACATTAGCCCACCTTGCTATCACATTTCCAGCCTATATTCAATGCTCATCTGCAGGCAGTCAGGAGGAATTGCTGCTTGTGCAACATTTTACATAATGAGTAAAAGATCAGGAAACAATGAATCACAAGTAACTGCTAATGTTGCTAATGCTAACTCCACCTGAAGGCCAACGCACACAAGTCAAATTCTAATCTGAACCATTGCAGTAAAAAATGGGGAATGAAGTGATATGTTTCTCCTAAATCTGATTAAAGGAGAGTTCAAAGACAATTTAAAGCCTTTTATGAGTAAATTAAGAGGTTATGACTTTTTCTAGAGCTGATCTCAGACCAGAGCAGCAGAAATGCTAGTGGAGGTGGAGCAGAAGTAAAAACCAGGTGACGGTGGATCAGATTTCAGGCTCTGCGATTATTTTAGAAAGTTTAAATTAGAGCATCACAGCTTTAGCTTCTGATTCGACAGCTTTTTTGTTTCCTGAACTGCTGAGAGGAACTCGGAGAGGAACCCTGCTGCTGGGTTCTGTCCGCCCACATCGACCCGACAGCCTCCTGCAGGTTCCGCCTCATTATGCAACCCGACTAGAACCGGATCCGTTCGGCTTAAGGGAACTTTGAGAAACCGAAGATAAAAAGTGACTGAAGACAACTCCTGTGAATTTATGGGATGGATTTTCAGAGTTGTCAAACTAAGACGCCTAATTATTGTTGGTTGAGCCACGCGGCGGCGGCGCTGTCAGGGAGGGCTCTGTTGATGCTTTAATTTATTTAAAAAAGAAACTAATCAGAAGGAGTTTGAAGGCTGCATCTCATGGTAATGCGGTTGAGAAAGTGACAGGAACAGAAGAATCCCTGAATGTTTAATGAGGTTGTTGTTCACAATGAAAACTGGTTTCTGTTTATTAGACTCCGATTTATTATCGTCTGAAACAGCAACGTTTTTAAAGCTTTCCTGAGACAGAGATGCAAATGTTTTTAATCCATCCTCATGCTGCCCATGAGATGCAGAACCAGCTGTTAATTTAAAGGAACAGAAACCTAAATAATGCAGCAGAGCCCTCCTGAGGTCGGCCGGGAGGCTTTTTATCTGATGTTGCTTCAGTGGCTGAAATAAAACTCTGCTTCTGTCAGGATCGCGGGAATCTGAAGCTCCCGATGTCTTTGGTGAGACCCAGTTGATCAGAAATTAGCTTAATCAGGAATCAGTTTGGAAATCAGCTCCCAAATAATAACAAAAATGAAGAAGAAAAGAAACCCCTCAGCATGGTGCTGCCGCCACAGATTCTTCCTCTGTGGTTTGGGAGATTTATAATGAATATGAGCATTTTTATTGAAAGAAACTGATTCTGTTCAATATGATGGAGCATAAGGGCCAGGATACAGATTGATTTATTTTCTAATTTGAGAATAAAGTTGATATATTATGAGAAAAAAGACGTAACATTACAAGAATAAAGTCATAGAATTACTACAATAAAGTCCTAACATTACGAAAACAAAGTCATAACATTAAGAGAATAAAGTTATACGTCGCGAGAATAAAGTCATAAAATTACGATAAAGTCGTAATATTAAGAGAATAAAGTTGCAACGTTACTAGGTGTGTAAATAATAATCGTTTTGTATCGATGCATCGATACGTCCGCAAGAGAATCGATTCATGTTTTTTTTCCCTCCGGTCTATTTTTATCCATTTGCTCCAGGATGTAATTCTTCCTCCCGTGCTGCGGTGGCGCTAAACCTATTTTGCCCTCCTACCTCGCTTCCTGGTTATCCTCTTACAGCAGTGTGTTGCAATGAGCTTGATGCAGACATTTGTGATTTATGCTCAATATTGAAGCGTGGTCTGTGCTACACGCTGTGGGTCTAGATACGGCCAAGGCGGCGAGGAAGTGGGGGCGAGTTTAGTCCGACGACGGAGGGACA
>NW_015151274.1:15352-18008 GCF_000732505.1 Cyprinodon variegatus | reverse complement strand
ACTGGATGATCTAGATCTATAAAGTGCCTTAAGATGACGTGATGTGAATTGGAGCTATAGAAATAAAGTAAAGTTAATGGGAATCAACACTGTTGATCTGAAGATGTTAAAATCTAGTTAAAATTAATTTTATGGAATGTTTCTTCTCTACTATGCATATATTTCGTATTTAAAGACTGATATCTTTCATGATTTATTGTTTTAGGAGTTCGGTTGCCGATCTTTTCTCATTTGGTTGTATCTGATATGCTCGTCCAACAAAATTAACACCATGGCCGTCTGTTTTTTCCATTATTCTCCTTTTCAGGTAAATATTCTGACTGTTAGAAGTTAAATAGCTTTATTTGTGTTCACTAAGTTCAGAAAATAAGAAATGTTTGTATTGATCTGAGCAGATGGAGTAAATGTGCTTTAAAGTTCTATATTGTTAGTGTGACATGTTGAGCACTTATTCAGGATATGTGTTCTGATTAAATGGAAATGCTGTATATATTTGTTTCTGTATTGCAGCAGCTTTTCTTTATTCGTCAATGCAATTTAAAAACTGTTTTTAAAATAACATTTCGACGCTGGAAGTGACAGAGTTAACACTGTATTACTGTTTTTTTTCATTATTCCCCTTTTGAGGTGTGTAACACATAAAAGAAATAAAGGAAATCTGCATAGATCTGCTCATCCTGTCTAGTGGGAGCCACTTTATACACAGATTAGCTGACCGACCCACTGTGGCGCTCTTAGAACTGGTCAGATTGACGAACATTAAAGTTCTGGATCTGCGTCTCTTTAAATAATCTCCACCGATTCATCCGCTACATCTACTCTTTGTCTTTCCTGTTTCCTTTCTTTCCCACCCTTCCTTCATCATCATCTTCTACTTTTTCACTAACCCTAACCCCGCAGACAAAATGAATTCCAGCACATCTAAACCTACACTAACAAAACACAACATGCTCTCTCTCTCTCTCTCTCATTCAGTCCCTATGCCGCTCGCCCTGGCTAATGAATAATTGAACATCAGTACATTTGGTGGAAATGTCAGAGAGACTGAGAGAAACAAAGAGACACAGATGTAATTACCCAACCTATATAAGAGCAAACACACAGAGTGGGAGTGAATGGTGTTTCATGAGATAGGCTGTATTATTGTTAAATTATTGATGTCTCCATTACTCAGCCCACATAGCCGAGGGGGGGGGATCAATACAGTGACACCTGTACAATCAGCACACACACCCATCATAACACACTGACNCAGTAATGTTGCTGTTTTCTCATATAATATAAAGTTTGATCACTGTTAACTTTAAAAGGCATCAGAGGAGTAGATGTTTATAATCTTTGTACAAATGATGGATTAAGAGAAAAACATGAAAATGAGCAAAAGTGAGGAAATTGCTTCCAGCTGAACTTCATTCCAGGTAATCGGATCGATGGTAGAGCCGAGCTAAACTAAACAGTACATTTAAAAAAAGGGTTAGATTAATCACCAGAACAAGTTTAAAAACGGGACACTGCAACTTTTTATTTTTAACTTTTTCAGTTAAAAAGTAATTTCCAAAACATTTCTGATGTCTTAACAAGCGATCTTAGCTAAAAACCTTCCACAGATGGAGCATTTTTACTGAGTCCAGTTATGCTTTTTTTGATTTCTCCCCATTTAATGGGGACAATATTTGGTTCTTTAATAGTTTAAACTTAAATGTTTTCCTCCTGACTGTGTTTAAGTCTAGATCTAGAGACTATAATGCAGGTTTTAACCATTAGATCCCAGCAGGTTTTAGTGGGAAAATCAACTAAAACATGGCTGCAGGAAGCTGGTGTCTGGATGGACCAGTGAGTCACAGAGCCTCCATAACCCTGCAGCCAGACGAGTCACAGACAGATGCCGGCGCCCAAAGCGCAGATGATGTTTGTGGAAATTAAAGATGACACACGTCAGATTCACACATTTAAGGCTGGAGATGCGAGAGCAGCGGAGGGGGGGGGGTTGACGAAGCGCCGCCGCTGCAGCAGCATCTAAAGCAGGCTGTGACGCCTGCGTTGAACACGATTCTCCCTGCGGCGAAAAGCCACAGCTTCAGAGACGTGACGAAGCAGCTTAACAGCTCTGAGAATCTATACAGGCGGTAAATGTGATGCGTGAGTCAGTATCGGCCCTGAACCCCCAGCTGGGCCTCCGCCGTGCGCTCGATCTGCTCGTGGACCTGCCGCACCTCCTGCTGGGTCAGGGTCCGCTCCATGTGGCGGTAGACGATCCGGTAGCAGTGACTCCGCCGCCCGCTTCTGAAACACACAGAAGAACCACATCATGAGCGGCTTTAAAATTTCATTATAAACATTTTAATTCAATTAGAAAAAAAGGGTTTTGCAGATTTTCTTCAAATCGAACAAAAAAATAAATGAAATGTGAAAATAATCATAAAAGAACTTTAATTATAAAACTTGAAAAAGGAAAAGAAACGCAGATTGATGGAACTTTGCTGCTGCTCTGACCTAATAGAGATGTTTCTCCATCTTTCTCACAGCTGAAGTTGTCATTTCAAAAACAAAGAGATTAAACCCGGTGGGTCCGGTCCAGGGTCCAACTGACACCTGCTCATGTTTATCTATTTATAGAAAAAGGCCAAAACAGAGTCACATGGTGTTTCATCCACAC
>NW_015151274.1:10426-12072 GCF_000732505.1 Cyprinodon variegatus | reverse complement strand
CCGTCTCAAACTTACCTTTAAGGAAAAATTGTTCTGCAACCTCCACATATTTTAGGAAATGTTTTTACTGTGGGTCTAGAAAATCTGTCTCATGAATAAGAAGCGGATATGTTTAGAAGTATACCGAAATAAATAAATAAAATAGGTCAAGAAAAGTCTTCAATGTTAACGTCTAGTCTCTTGTTAAATCTTAATGTAAAGGAAACATTCCCAGTCTGTCTGCTCTCTGCTTCAGCCAGGCCACTGACAGGAGAGCTATGTTTAACCCAGGAAGTAAGCCATGTAACTGCACTACTGGGACACACTGGACATCCCCGTCCTTCAAACACCTTCCCCTCCATAAAAAACAGCAGAGGCTGGTCCAAGATGGACGGAAGACAATCCTGGAAGATTCCTTGCATTGGATGGATTAGAGGAGAGCAGATTTGTGCGTTAGAGTGGCCTAGTCAAAGCACAGATAAAAATCCAACTTAGAATCTGCTTCAAGGCTTGAAAACTGATGTCCACTCATGTTCTGCATTAAAACCTGACTGAGCTTGAGATGTTTAAAGAAGAAGAGGAAGTAAACTCTGAATCATTGTCCTTCAACCTGACTGAGGGTGGAGGTGGTTTGTGATAAAACGGGGTAAAGTGTAGAGGAAGCCATTACTTCTGCAGGATATAGATGATTTTTCTGGCTCTAAAACAGACGTTAAAACTTGCTTTAAGAACCAGTAACTCTGCAGATTGATGTAAATAAACAAACAACTCATCAGTTAATTTGCCCAAAGTATTAAACCGTGTTTCTAGACGCAGAGTTTGCTGTAAAGCCAAATCAAAGAGCTCCAGTGGGCGTGAAGGTAGACGGAGAAATGATTAAAACTGAATTATCTAACAGCCGTAATGAAACAGGCAAAACCTCCTCTGTGATACTCTGAGCTATTTCTGAACACAAACACGCGTCTCGCTGAGGTTAGCGCCCGCTGTTTGTCTGAGTAAGACAGAACAAAAAAATAACTCGTCAAGCTGATCTCATGAAGTTCTGTTTTAATTGCTGTGCCGGGCTTTTCTTAGACATTTAATTGCTCTGTTCAAAGCATTCCTCTTACTGCTTTCATGCAGAAGGACTCCTACCATGACTTTGGTTTGCTTACCAGGTACCAAATATTGAAATGAGAAAACAAACTGAAATCAGAACTTAAGTAAAATCAGGCCTCAAAAACCCAGCAAGAAAAAGTTAACTTTAAATTTCCTGAAATACATAAATAAATTGATGGTACCCAGGTGGAGGGGCTGTAGGCTCCAGGACTCTGTGAATCCTTAAGGCCTGAGATCAGGTGCGTCCAGGGCAGCTCAAAAAGAAGCTGAATGGACAAACTTAAGCCAGACATAAACTGTCATCTTTCGATCGGACCGACTTTCAGCCTGATGGTGTAGTGAACAGGGGGTAACGAGGGGCGATCAGCTTCTTACGACCATCTCCCGATCAGGAATCATGAGGTTTTTCCAATTCAGTCAGCTGTCGTAAGGTAGTCATGGGCAAATCGCTCAGTGCAAATTCGGAAACTAGGATTCTTCTTCTCTTTACTCTCAAGTCGGGCAGACGTACGCTTTTTTGCCCTTTTCAGTCCGACTTTCCAGTTATGCGAGAACTTTCCGATTGGGCT
>NW_015151274.1:6315-9372 GCF_000732505.1 Cyprinodon variegatus | reverse complement strand
CCTGGCTTAAAGGGCTGTTCCTGAGGGGCAGCAGGATACAGCAGCGGATGGCAGAACTGATTGGGGTGATGAAGACGTCACAAAGCTCCAGATCTACAGATTCACCTTCACTCTAATCCTGGAGAATGGTCAGCAAGTAGAGGTAGAGTCAGAGAATTAGATCAAGCAGGCAGGAGACTAAAATGAGCTTCCTATAGAGGGTTCTGCTTTATGAGAAAACATCCATCATGTGACTCTAGAGACTTTGATCTAGCAGATGAAAATTATTTTAAAACAACTGAAGCTAAAGGAGCAACACCTTTATTTTAAAGTCATTGTCAAACTAAACCAGTACATTTAAAGATATATATACACAGCTCAAATAACACTCCGTAAATCTGAATGAATGAAATATTCTCAATGAATACTTTGTTCTGTATAAGGTTGGATCTGCTTACAACAAAATCATCAATGGATATTAAATTTATTAACCAATGGATTTCTGTTTTTGGAGTCAGACACAAAATTGGAAAAACCCTCCAGGCTGATCCAACTTAGGAAATGTCAAAATGAGGCTCAGTATTGTGTGTAGCCTCCATGACCTCCCTGTAACACCTCAGCAGGTGAAGGATGGTCCCCTGAGGGATCTCACCCAGACCTGGGGTAAAACATCCACCAACTCCTGGACAGTCTGTGGTACAATGTGACGTTGGTGGATGGATGGAGACATGATGTCTCAGATGGGCTCAATTGGATTGCAGTCTGTGGACTGGGCGAGCCAGTTCATAGCTTCAACTTACAGGAACTGCTGACACACTCCAGCCACGAGGTCTAGCATTGTCCTGCATTAGGAGGAACTAGGAGGCTAACTGCACCAGTAGATGGTCTCACCAGGGGTCTGAGGATGTCATCTCAGAAGAAATGCCAACTGACACCATAACTGACCCACTGCCCAAATGGCCATGATGAAGGATGTTGAAAGGCAGCAGACTCTCCACGGAATCTGAAGACACTGTCACATCTGTCGCGGATTTGCCAATCCTGGTGTTCTCTGGTGAATACCAAGCATCCTGCACGGTTTTTGCCCTCATACCGTTCTCATGAAGTCGCTTTCTTAACGTTGTCTGCTGGAGGTCACTTTGCAGGGCTCTGGCAGTGCTCCTCCTGTTACTCCTTGAACAAAGGTGGAGGTAGCAGTCCTGCTGCTGGGTTGTTGCCCTCCTACAGCCTCCTGCCCATCTCCTGGTGTACTAGCCTGTCTCCTGGTAGCGCCTCCAGTCTCTGGACATTGTGCTGACAGACACAGCAAACCATTTTGCCACAGCCCGCATTGATGTGGCACTCTGGATGAGCTGCACTACCTGAGCCTCCTGTGTGGGTTATACTTGAGCTACTGTAGGTTCTCCTTAGCATTAGCATGTCCTTGCAGCATCCAGCTTATATCATTCAGTTCAACAACAGGTCCAACAAGACTTCTGTTCAGCTCTCTCCTAAACTTGACACCAATTTTGTCTAATTTGAAGAATGTGGGGGGGCTGGTTGACCTTTTGACCTTTACATTTTCATTAATATCTTCAAAGCCAAAGCAGCACAAATGACATTTTTTGCTGCACAAACGCAGCTGAGTTAATTGACACCCATTTCATCTGATTTGAAGAAGGTTTGGGGGGGGCTGGTTGACCTTTGATGACCTCTAGAAATATTTCTTTATATCTTTAAAAGGATAGTGGCACAAACGAAAATTGTTGCTGCACAAACATAGCAGTTTGTGACTAATTTTGTCTGATTTGAAGAAGGTGGGGGGGCCAACTTCACTCAGGTCCTGGAAAGACCTGCCTGCCCTCCAATGACTCGCCCACCTGCGATCACTGAGAAAACCTCCAGCTCCAGTCCTTCCTGTCCAAAACATCGCGCTTATTCAGCAAGCTCCTGTCTGAATTAGGTTCCCAGCTTGAGTCTAAACCATCCGCTAACCTCTCGCCTTCTCTGCCTTCAGTGCAATGACCATCCAGCTCCAGTGGCTCCTCCATAACAACATTCTTTCCTTCTCTGATTTCTGCTATCAGTTTCAAATGGAAAATAAAACCTTTAGATCTGAATTCATGCTTCTCTTTGTGTGTTCTCTGCATGTGCGTCAAACGCCGTTCTTCAAACATGACATAACCAAGATTGATGATGTCAGCAGACACGCAGCTGGTTAAACCAGCTTTATTAGCCAGTGGGAATGGAACCAAACGCAGATTGTTTAGCGGGTGTTTTAAAAACCCACGTTAACCCGCAATTTTCAGTGGGAAGAGAGTTATTTGGAGACAGAACACCAAACCTGTGCACCCACCTTATCACACAGCCACAACCAACAAGCTCTGCACTGATGCAACACACTGGATGCTCATTAATGTCAGCCATAATTAGGAGAGGAGAAGAGAGCATCACCAAGGTCAGAGGAGAGGAAACAAAGTGAAGGAAACATGGAAATCATGCAGACAGACCCCCCTCCAGCTACCCCGCCCAGAAGAACCAAACATGGTGGGATGGAGAAGAGCTGCAGTTTAAAGAGGGGGGTAATGTTCCATTGGGTAGGCTGGGGGACGGCTGGTTGGGATAGGCTGGTTTCAATTGGGGTGGAGGGGGGAGAGGGATCGATAGAGACTAGGGGCTCCCCTCGGCTGCCAACGACCTTGAAGGCACCGTGCTGCCTTCACAGGCTAACTGAAAAAAACCCAATGAGATCTGATCCTGTAAAACCTCTTCAGGAGGAAGGAGAAGAAAGATGGAGGAAAGTAAGAAGAAGTCAGGACAGGATGAAGCTGCTGTTGGCTGCCTCCTCCTCCTCCTGCTGATGCTGCTTAATGTGGATTTTCTTTTACCTGATTTATTTGAGTAAATAGACTCAAACCCCTTCAGGTCAGGAGAATGAGATATGTGACGAAATACCTGAAGATGAAGAGATGTGAGAACGGCATACAGAAAAAACCAAGGTGAGAAACGCTTCCATCTCATTTCAGATTGCTGCGAGAAAATGTGTAAAGATCTAAACGTTAGATATAAACCATCCTCCATTTTGATTTAATGTGTGAT
>NW_015151274.1:3693-5164 GCF_000732505.1 Cyprinodon variegatus | reverse complement strand
CTTAGCCCTGGCTGATGCAGACGGGCTAACCTTAGCCCTGGCTGATGCAGACGGGCTAACGTTAGCCCTGGCCGCTGCTAATGGGCTAACGTTAGCCCTAGCTGCTAGGGATGGGCTAACGTTAGCCCTAGCTTTAACTTAATACTCTAACCTGGAAGCTGCTGCTGCCGCAGTGCATGCTGGGACAGCTGTCAGTCTGAAGAACGGACGAGTACACATATTGAGAACCTGCCAACAGTCTTAGGATTATTTGCATTATTATTATTATTTGGATCAATCATGTTTTTAGTTGAATAGAATTTTTATTAAAACATAAAAGGTTTTTAAATTAATGAATAAATATGATGTTGACTGACTAATGAAACGATACATAGATTTTTTAGTTTAAGCGTCCTTCAACCCTTAATTTCCCACTCTAGGACAATAATGGTATTTCTATTCTATTTTTGGTAGATCTGAGGTGAAACAAAGATGGAGCCATCAATCCTCTCCCCATCAGTTGATTGCAGTCAATATTCTCCCTCTCGTCTCCATCCTCATCCGGACAGATGCTGAACAAATAGCTAAACCTAATTCCTTCTTCAAAGCCTCTGCTCCTTTTTCCATCCCTTCCCTCTCCAGGGCCAGAAAACAGCCGAAATCAATTAGTATTCTGTTAGACAGCTGCGATGTGTGCGAGTGTGAACTCCAAGCTCTCCTCTCTCGTTAATCTCGCCACTTAGATCCCTCCTAATTGGGACGGACAGTCAGACGGAGGTGATGGAGGATGGGAGAAAAATCAGAGGGCAGGAAGGAAGAAGAGTTTTGAACCGCCGACGGAAAAACACAAACATTAGGAATGAATCCCAACAGTCATTAATACGCCACACAATATTCATAAGATGTAGGAATGAATGTTGAAATGAATATTCAGCATACTATAAAGGAGCTCATACCTCCCACTCATCCAGAGCAACATAAATAAAGCCAGCTTTCCCTCTGGTGTTTCCAGTGTGTCTAGATTTTCTACAAACATTATAAAATCATGTTTGTTTTAATCTAATGCAGGCCTTTCAGTAAAACAGAACTGAGTAAAAGAAAAAAGCCTTTCACATCAGTGTGAGAGGACAAACATGCCGTTTCCTGGCTTCTGTTGTGAATGTTTTACATGATTTATTAAACGGCGGTAGGCCTCCTCTGTAGCACTCTGACATCTGGGCATTAAAACAAAACATCAAGTGGGAAAAATGATTCAGTCACCTGAGCCAGGTGATGCACCAGTTAAGCTTTATGAGGGTCTGTTTACGACCTCAGACCAATCACACACCCTTAGAAGGCATGTTTTTATCTGCATGACAGACAATTAATTAAAGACGGAGAGAATTTCTCAGTTTTCCAGAAAACATGGATGCTGGCGTTATTTAACATCCTTTGAAATACTAATCTAACCTGAATTACCAACTTAATGCAGGGATTAAAGCAAAACTAAATC
>NW_015151274.1:0-850 GCF_000732505.1 Cyprinodon variegatus | reverse complement strand
CTGACTGGTTTGCTAACCGAGTCATGATTGTCTGACTTGTTTGAGCGGCTAACTAACTAAGCAGCAGACTGAAACCTGGCAGACCTACTAACGTGTTTAAACCAGAGCTGCAGTCCAGAAACAGGACGGGTCCAAACGGCTGGCCTGCGTTTCTCTCCCAGCAGGTTTCATCAGTGCGATGTTTTTCTTCACAGGCTGAAGCGCTGACAGCTGCAGCTCATCATGAATGCTGCCTGAGATCTCAGTAACATCCACAAAGTCCTGTCCTTAACTGGCTGTGATGGAACATGTCCCTCCTACGGGTCCACAGAGCACTACATGGTCACGGACTGAAAAACATCGGGTATTTTCTGCGCCTCGGCAGGCAGAGCCCTCAGGTCATCTGGAAGAGATTTAGGGAGGTTTTTTCTGAGGATAGATTCCAGGCTGAAGGATCTTTTAACGCTCACCATCTGTCGTAGAAACTGCCTGAACATCTAAAGTCTGCTAAATCTAACAGCACCGTAACTTCCACTGTGAGGTCATTCAGATCAAAGGTCTGCAACCTGCAGCTCCAGAGCCACATGTGGCCCTTTGGACCCCCCAGCGGCTCTTAATAGTGGCTAAAATGTAGATAAAGAGTTAAATACTGTGCTATAATAAATACCAATAATAACAGCTTTAATGTTTTTTATAAAAATAAAGAGATTAAAAAGAGCCAGAAATGTGTTTTAAGATACATTTTTTTGAATTAGTGTGGAAATTATATGTTTTAATATTATTTTAAAAGCTAAAAATGCATGCATTGTTGATTGTTTAAGATGGTATGACGGAGTATTATGGCCAGGCTAGAGATTTTTTATATTATTTC
>NW_015151273.1:330073-375750 GCF_000732505.1 Cyprinodon variegatus | reverse complement strand
CTTTTCTTCTAGCTTTATATGCAGTAAAGGTGCGTGCAGAAGCTATGCAGAAAGCCTCTGAGCTGACTCCGAGTGGGATGCTGTCGGTTGTTGGCAGACCTCAGGCTCAGTATAAATACGCCTGTCTTCAAGCTAAAGAGCACTGCAAGAGTCTAGGGATCGAGCAGCCGATTTGCTCTGTGGCCAACTATTTATTCCCTGATGGCAGGGTTATTGCTGGCCACCAGCAGGTATGGAGCCACATACAAGTTAATTTTCTTGCATTGAAAATTTTTTTGATATAGCCTTGTGCTTTTATTTTAGGCATTGGATTTTCTCCAGCAGAACTCACGGACTCTACAGTTTATGAGAACCAAACCTCTACCAGTTAGTGGTGCTTTCCACACTGAGCTGATGGCATCTGCTACTGAACCTCTCAGAGAGGTGCTGCGACAGGTGGAGGTCAGTCAGCAAACACTTGATTCAGGCTGCACGGCTACTCCTTTACACGTGTTGTATGACCTTCTAACTTTCTTAATGATTTTGTTATCTTGTCAGTAAAATAACATTATACAAAGTAAATCTAATCTTTTAAAAATTACCTTTCTTTTTATTCCTTGAAATAATAATGGAGTTTTATTTTATTTTAATGAGCTATTGACCACAAAAGGTGAAAAAATGCTGCAGCTATTCGGAAACCAAAGTGCTATAAAGTATAAATGTTTATAAATGATAGATAAAAATGCAATAATGTAATTAGTTAAATAGCATTATTCTTAAAGCAAAGCTGTGTAACTTTTAGACACTAGGGGTGCTAGACCTGTATCGTCTTGGTTTAGCGCCCCTGAACTGGCAGAATTCCATTGTTGCTACATTAATTGGTCACAATTAGTTCTCAACAGCGGAACAGTAGATTAAAAAGTCATAAAGTAGCTTGTAAATTCAATGAAACCTTCATTCACCCCTCTAGATTCAATCCAATATCAGAGAACCACAAGCTTGTCTGATCAGCTAAGGGTCTCATCGGTTTTTTGTCTGACTACAACGTTTTACGGTTCGCTCTTATGTTTAAGTAAAGCTAAGATTGCTTCAAAGTGGCTCTTTGGGTCACAAGACTCATTCAGTGACGGATCTAATCCTCTCAAGTTACACAAACCTGTTTTTAAGTAAGACAGCCCACATGGAGCAACAATATACACCAGGTGTCTTCATGTTGACCTGAATTATATTCTAAAATATTATAAATTAAACTAATACTTGACTGAAAAGTTACTAATTGTTGCTTTAGTAATCAAAGTTTTTATGACCTAGGCATTCATTTTCTTAAATGTGTAAATTATTATATTGAAACATGAACTTATACTTAGAAATAGTTTGTAATAATTGCTGTATTCAGTTAATTGTTTCACATTTTATTTTAAATGTCATTTTAGGTCTGAGCAGATGTCAACATTTAATTGGTTGTCTGACAAAAGTCAGATCAATCACATTTCATTTAACCGTGTTTGGCCTGCAGACTGACGGCTCAATAAAATGTGCAGAACTATAATAAATAGTTATAAAAACGTTATTCTTATTATTTGCAGATATTACAGATATTACAATTATTCTTATTTAATGAATTAAAAATGTAAAAAAAAAAATATATATATATATATATATATATATATATATATATATATATATTTAGTTGTTTTTTTAATGTAATACATTTAACTAAATGTATAAATATTGAATCAAAAATGAAAATGTAGCATTTTTTGGCCACTAAAAAAACTCCTTGGTTTTTGTTATTGTGTTTTAAACATTCAAATCTGATTTGGCATGTTTTATACCCCATAACTATATTTAGTTATTTTGCTTTTTAAATTAAATTTCAGCTCCGTCTTCCGTAGGAATCAGTTTTGTTTGTGTCTTGAAAACTTCTTTAAATCAGCTGAAAGTTTTCGTTCTGAACTGTTGTTCATCTTGTCAAATTTGAAGAATAATACAATCAAAATCTTTTTTTATAGCAAGTTTTAGGTCAAAGGTGATTGGTATTATTAGCATCTTAGCAGAGCATGCATAAAGTCTGGCCTATGTTGTGTCATTAGGTCAGAATAATCATTTTTCCACATAGTCATATGAAAAAGTTTGGGCACCCCTATTAATCTTAATTATTTTTATTGCTAAATATTTGGGTATTTACAACAGCTATTTCAGTTTTATGTATCTAATAACTGATGGACTCAGTAATACTGAATTGAAGTATTGAATTGAAGTTTATTGGACCAACAGAAAATGTGAAGTACACATTAAAACAAAATATGACGGGTGCAAAAATATGGGCACCTCAGCAAAAAAGAGACATTAATATTTAGTAGATCCTCCTTTTGCAAAAACAACAGACTCTAGTCGCCTCCTGTAGCTTTTAATGAGTTCCTGGTTCCTGGATGAAGAGATTTTTGATAATTCTTCTTTTCAAAACGGTTCCAGTTCAGTTAAGTTTGATGGTCGCAGAGCTTGGACAGCCTGCTTCAAATCATCCCACAGATGTTCAATGATATTCAGGTCAGGGGATTGGGAAGGCCGTTCCAGAACATTCTAATTGTTACTCTGCATTAATGCCTGAGTAGATTTGGAGCGGTGGTTTGGATCATCATCTTGCTGAAATATCCATCCCCGGTGTGACTTCAACTTTGCAACTGATTCTTGAACATTATTCTCAAGAATCTGCTGATGTTGAGTGGAATCCATGCGACCCTCAACTTAAATAAGATTAGTAGTGCCAGCATTGGCAACGCAGCCGCAAAGCATTATGGAACCTCCTCAAAATTTTATAGTGGGTAGCAACTGTTTTTCTGGGAACGCTGTTTTTTTGTCTCGCCATGCATAACGCCTTTTTTATGACCAAACAACCCAATCTTTGTTTCATCAGTCCACAGGACCTTATTCCAAAATGAAGCTGGCTTGTCCAAAGTGCTTTTGCATACCTCAAGCGATTCTGTTTGTAGCTTGCTTGCAGAAAAGGCTTCTGTCGCATCACTCTCCTATACAGCTTCTCCTGGTGCAAAGTGTGCTGAATTGTTGAACGATGCACAGTGACGCCATCTGTAGCAAGATGATGTCTTTGGAGGTGGTCTGTGGGTTGTCCTTGACCATTCTCACCCTTCTTCTTCTTCTTCTCTGCCGCTTTATTTTTCTTCGCCTGCCACTTCTGTGCCTAAAAAGAACTGTCCCTGTGGTCTTCCATTTCCTTACTATGTTCCTCACAGTGGAAAGGACAGTTTAAATCTCTGAGACAACTTTTTGTATCCTTCCCCTGAACGACTATGTTGGACAATCTTTGTTTTCAGATCATTTGAGTTGTTTTGAGGCGCCCATGATGAATCTTCAGAGGAGATTCAAACAGGAGAACAACTTGCAACTGGCCACCTTAAGTACATTTTCTCATGATTGGATACACATGGCTTTGAAGTTCTAATCTTAATAAAGTTACCAAACCAAGTTTGTGTTTCAGTAAGTCAGTGAATAATAAGTAAGGGTATTCAAATCAATGAAATAATTAAGGTTTTCAAATTTTTGCACCTGACAAGTTTTGTTTTAATGCATATTGCACATTTTCTGTTATTCCAATTAACCTCAAATCAATACTGAAATATTACTGTGTCATTCAGTTATGAGATATATCAAACTGAAATAGCTGTTGCAAACACCAGAATATTTAGAAATAAAAGTAATTAAGATTAAATGGGGTGCCCAAACTTTTTCATATGACTGTATTATGCATATTTAATTGAAATTAAGGCTGCAACTAGTAATTATTATGGAAATCGATTAATCTGTCTGTTATTTTTTGATTAGTCGGATAGCCAAAGGTTCTTTAAGAAGATTTTTTACTAAATTAAAGCAGGTAAAACTAAAATGTTTCCACTTGAGGAATTCTGGTTAGAGCCCATTGACTGAAGAAAAAAGTTTTTTTTTATTTTAAATGCAAAATGTTTACATATTTTTTTTACAATTTTGACATAATTACTGCTCTAAGTGGGTCACTGTCAGCTAAAGGCATATTTTAGAGTCTCTATACTCCAGTTAATGATTAATCGATTACTATATTAGTTGTCAATTATTTCAATAATCGATTATTCCGATTAATTGTTTTATCCCTAATTAAAATCATCAAGTTGATCCATATCAATGCTGCTTTCTGCAAAAATAAAAAGCCTCAATCTTTAAATTTCCTTCTCTTTCAGCTGCGGCGACCCGAGATCAGCGTCTACTCCAACGTGGATGGCAAACGGTACATGAACGAAAGCCACATCCGCAGGCAGCTGGTCAGGCAGCTGGTGTCGCCTGTAAAATGGGAACAGACTCTCCATGAGATCTACGAGAGGACGCAGGGGGAGCGCTTCCCTCAAACATACGAGGTCGGCCCTGGGAAGCAGCTGGGCGCCACGCTCCAGAAGTGCAACAGGAAAGCGTCTCAGTCGTACTCTCACGTGGACGTCACTGCGAACGAGGAGTGACTGTGCAGAAACGAGGACTCTAAATACAGCATTTTTAGAATAGATCCTGTATAAATTTATATTTAATAAAATGTTTTTTCATAACAAACCAGCCAGTCATCTTTTCTCATCTTTAAGTTTATTTGTAAGAAATGAAAAAGCCTTTTTTTTTTAAATCTGCAACAGAAAGTCCAGCTCCCGTCATTAAATCGCAAGCAAAGCTACATCATTTGTAAAAAAGTTTGGCCTCTTTAACCAGTAAGAAACTGCAAAAAACTGCAGGCCAGAAACAGTCCAGTCAGTTTTTTAGTGCTACAACGTTCTGCCAAACTTTTCAGCAAAACTCCTTTACAAAAAAATCCAAACCAATCGAGCTGCTTTGAAAAATTTAAATACATATTTTTAGTTTTATTCTAAAGAGTTTGCTGTCTATGCTGTCACCGTCAATACAGCTCATAGAAAGGATATCAAACGAAAGGTTAAAGTAAACAGCAGAAACACAAATCAGCATTAATTTTCACTTCTCTGAAAACATTTTTTTTTTCTTTTTGTCAAACATCTTAATGCTTCATCCTGGCCTCTTCTTAGGCTCTCTATTCCTTCCACAGTGCTCCAAAAATGCTTGCTGCAGCCAACAGAGCCACAGCTATGACTGCTCCTCTGGTCCAGCCAGGGCAGGTCACTGCTTTCAAACTGGACACCTAAAAAAATAAGAGAAATTATGGGGATGTCCCGAGCAAGGAAATAGCTCTAGATATGTTAATTCACAGCTAGGTGAAGCAGCTCTGTATCCTTAAATTAAATGGATAATGAAATATTTTGTGCACCTTTTAAGAGTGTTTGACTTGGACAAAAATTGTCATTTCTGTATACACAGTGTTTACAAAACAAAATACTGATGCATACAGCTTTTCAACAGTGAAATGAACATTTCCATTAATAAAGTGCAGCAGTGATGAGGCTGTAAACTGTAGGAGAAAAGGAATCCAGTTTAAGCACATGGTGCAAAAGGCACTGATATGGAAAGGTTCAGTGCAGTGTAAATAAATAAAGATGATGCAAAATGCAGTTAAAAATATTGAGTTAAATTATATTTTAAGGGATTATGAAAAAAAAATTTGCCATATAGTGCAAATATTATGTGTAAATGTGTGATGCAGAGACTTTATTAGTGTCATTATTGGAGTTTTAACAGTATTTCTATCAAATCTTGGATAACTGTCCAAAACATCTAGAAAAAAGGCTCTGTTCTCTTCTAATCGGCTTACTTCTAGGATAGAAACACGAGGCTATGGCATCCATTACCTTATTTTTTTTCTGTTCCATAGAAAGTATTGTCTGAGTTCTTTCTTTAGTTGTGTCTTTTTCCTGGAAGGAGCCAATGGCAGCTCTGCAGTTTTTATTTTTTGTACCTTTCCACACAGTTTTCTCAAATAGAAAGTACTCCTAGTTTCTTTCTGCATAAAGCTACAAAGGCTCTGTGACTCCTCTAAGTACAATCTGTTTCCTTTCCTATAGAGTTAAACCCTCTGAGTCAAAGGGATGAAGCTTTTAACAAAAACACTGTTGCCACTAACCTCACAATGAGGTTTAATCTATCTCCAAATCAATTTAATGACATTTTAGTATCCTTACTTCTTCAAAAACATCTTTAAGCTTTGCAGATATATTTGTTTGTTAGTTTGATATAGAGATGAAATAAGCATGTTTTTTTTAAGCAGGCAACTGTTGCCTTCAGAATAAAAATATCTGCTGCTAAGCATTGTTATAAAATTAAACCATAGAAGTTTTTTGTTAAGGAATTGCTAAATGAAATATTACCCAGGCTGCCACCGTATCTGCTCTTAGGTTCTGCCCAGGCGTAGCGCTGACAATCCAGGCCTTTACCGGAGCCAACAGACCCTGGAAACCCCATAACTGGCTCTGGAGATCCCTGCAAAGAGATAACAACGATATTAAGGCCAACAGGAAATGTGAGATTGAAAAAAACAACCTGTTTTTGTACCTGTAGATGATGCGTGTCAGAGTTTGGGCAGGTCTCAGCAGGTACAGAGGACTTGGCGGCCAGTTTGGATCCCTCCTGGCCCACTCCTGGTCCAGATGATCTCCGATTAGAGCCAACTGTCGACCAACGACCCTCACAGCCCTGTCACGGCTCCTAAACCACGGAAACCGAATGGATTTTTATTTACATCTAACAATAAAACCCAATTATATGAAAGCTCAAATGGAAATCCTTTTTTTTTATTGTTCTTGTTAATGCAATACACATGACAATTCAGTTTTTGCTTGTGTTTTGCTGCTGTACCTGAGGGTCACATCCACCACCTCTCCAGGTCCAGCCTGGAGGGTCACAGCACGGTTCGGACGTCTGGTTTGTTCCACCATTGTGTTTTCTGAAAAAGAGCAACATTTTCAGATGAGTTCTTGTCAAAATAGTTCTATCAAAGCCAACATTAAACATGCAGGTTGGTTTAAGCCTGCATTTGATCATGCATTATCTCCACTGGACTTCTAACGTTCATAAACAAGCTGTGTACATAAGAGAACATGTGACAAGGATGGGTGGCGCCTGTTACCAGGGAGAGAGTCCAGGTAAAAAAAAAAAAAAATGTTTGAAGTGGTGACTTCATTTATTTGATTGCTGCTAAACTGTTTTACTTCCCCAATTTCTAAGAGCTGTACATCTAGAAACATTACCTTTTAATAACACCTTAATAGTGGGCCTTGTTAGGTTTTATTTAAAGTTTTTTTCCTAAATCATCTGTGCACCTGAGCTGAGATCATACCTGTTGTTCTCATGCCCTTTAATGCAAATGACACATTTCCATTACCCAAATCAACCAAACGGCTTTTCTTTCCTCAGTAAGAAGAAATAAAGCATCCCTCACCCTAGATAATCCCTAATAAACTTCAAATGTTTGTATGTTTACAATTTTTCTAAGGTATAATGTATCTCTATAGGTAAATGTGAATTTTAATTCCCTTATAATAATATTTTTTTATTCTCAAAACAAATGTACTTTACGAATATAAGTGTAAATGTGCTAAATAAAACACAAACTAATGTATGCTGAAAATAGCTTCTCTGGTAGCTTGAAGCAGTTTCCCTTATTGTCAAAACAAAAAGATGAAGTCATCCTTCATGCCCAAAGCAAACAAAGGTCATTTGGAAAACCATACTTGAAGCATTTCCCATAAACCCTTCAACTAACAAAGTTTATCCGTTTCTTTGATTTAAGTCAAAGAGGTGTAGAGTTTCATTTGGTAACTTTTTTTTTTATATATGTTTATCGAATGCAATGCTTCCACAGTAAACAGGTGCAGCCACACAGCTAAAAAAGAAAGTAAAATACCTTAAATGTAGATTAAAACGGACGCCGCCCTGTAATAGATACAAAAACCATTAGGATCGGCATTTATATATAGTGAAGAAATCAAATAAATAATCGAAAGACATTTGTACTTACAGCAGCGTCCTTTAATCTCGCTCTTCTCAGGTAAGTTCTGCAAATTGCCGTTGGCCACGCCTTTACCTGCTGCTATTCATTTTGACCGCTAGGGGGAGACAGAAACGATAGAATGGGACCCCATGAGTTATTGGGCATATTCCTAATTTAGTTAAGCTTTTAGCTTTTTTCGCGAGAAATATTTACTATATTATTTATTGGAGAATTAGTGCAGAATAAAGTCTATCTATCTATCTATCTATCTATCTATCTATCTATCTATCTATCTATCTATCTATCTATCTATCTATCTATCTATCTGTCTGTCTGTCTGTCTGTCTGTCTGTCTGTCTGTCTGTCTGTCTGTCTGTCTGTCTGTCTGTCTGTATTAATGAATGAATTCAGAACCTTTTGAATTAACTGATCATATCTTATTGTGTACTTGTACACTGAAACTAAATATTATTGTTGGAGCTATTTATTCTTTATCTCTTTATCCATTTGAATTGTGTTAATTAATGTTTAAATTTATATTTTTTTTAATTTATATTTTTATTTAGAGTTTATTTGTAGGTTTATAATTGTTGGTTCTATTTATGTGATGTGATGGGGATCAGTCTGCTTTCTATAAATGTAGGGGCCTGGGAAAGGACCAGCAGGCATTTTGGATTTGGGGCCTTATGGTTTTTACCTGAGCAAGAGAGGTACGACAAAAGAAACGTTTGAACTCTTTAATTGTTGGCAAAAAATAGAAAATAAACCTTCCAGAACCATCATCAAGACTGGACATTGAACCTTTTTGGCCTGTGTGTAGAAACCTGACCCCGGTGCCTTAGTAGTTCCTTAAAGGACGTTTAATTGGATGTTTGGCTTGGCAAACAATCACCACTACAATTATTGAATATAACAGTGTAACTATTTTTGTTTAGTTTTTTGCTGATTGGCAGGACTACCCTAAAAAACAGGACTTTTATCAAAGTTTAACTATGTCCTAGTTAAAGAATGGTTAAAGTAAACAGAATAAAACAAATATATAGCACTACATTATTATTACATGTGGCTTATATAAAGAACAATATATAGTAGTGAAGTGGATTAGAGCCACTGAAAAAACACAAACAACAAAATAAACTCAATGAAACAAAAAAAAAAGCTATTGATTTCTGACTTTAATCTTAGAATTCGGCCTAGTCCTGAATTTTATCTTCGAATTCTGTCTTTAATCTCAGAATACTACTTTATTTTCAGAATTTTTAATGATTCTGGCTTTAATCTCAGAAATGGCCACTTAAGGAAACAGTAAAGGCTTTTGATTTCTGACTTTGATCTCAGAATTCGCACTTTAATATCAGAATTATGATTATTTTCGGAATTTTTACTTCAATCTAAAAATTCTTACTCTAATCCTGAGAATAAAGTCAGAATGATGAATAATTTTATTTGGAACAATTGTTCTAACAAAATCAGTGAAATAGTGACCCCCTGTGGTCCAAGGAGGTAACTGCACCCTGCAGTGACATCACTGCGTCCTCCGTTGCTAGGTTATTCTCGTAAGCAACATCTCCTGTTTCTGAGACACACCCTGTTAAACATCTACATTAATCTTCAGGTACTCTACTATTTCTTTGTGAGTTATTATTTTTTTTAATCATAAGGACATGTTTAGCTGGAGTTTGACCGTCTTGGGCGTTGTCGTCACCGGTTCACGTCGTCGAAATCGATAATTGCAGCCAGGTTAGCTAACTAAAACGGAGGCTGTGTATGCTAGCTATAGCAGCTTCAGCTAACTGTGATGCATAACTTGGCTGTAAAGCTGTAACGACAGTCGGATGAGACTGCATCCCTAACCGGATGATGGCCGCCCAGCCTCTGCAGCAATCCCGGGAGGATTCAGCAACCTGCTAACGGAGCAAATGCTGATGACTGGCTGTTTCCTGCTACTGATTTGCAGGTACCTGGCGACTTTAACCCAAAACTGCTCCTCAAATGATGTAATAAAGCTATTATAATGTATTTGTTTGTATATGTTGATGAACTCTGACCATATTTGTTTACATGTTTTGAAGGCACCATGGCTGGGAAGGTGAAGTGGGTGACAGACATAGAGAAATCAGTGCTCATCAATAACTTTGAAAAAAGGGAATGGGTCCAAGTGACTGAAAACGAGGACTGGAATTTCTACTGGTAGGTTCTTCAACCTTAGAGCAAATTAATCTGAAAGATCAGGTTGGTATGAATAAATATATATATATATATATATATATATATATATATATATATATATATATAACCAGGGGAAAAAAATCCCATTGAGATTAAAAACCTCTTTTAAGAGGTAGCAAAGTTACATAAGAAACATAGATGCATTAAAATAAATGACAGGTACATAAAAAAAAAACATATCAAGTAAAACAATTACAGATCATTGAGGCTGCTTCAAATACTTTTACTTTCAACTTAATAGCATTTAAAGATAAAAATTCAGTCAACTTGTCATAAAACACGGGACAGATGGACCCAGTATTCAAGGTGAGACAGTCAGTAGGAAAGTTCAAAACGTTTATTAATATAGAAATATAAACAAACAGAAAATAAAGTGGAGCTGCTAGGATCTGCAACTCTCGGATGCTGCACGAGAGAGGTGGGGAATCGACACTGAGGTTCAACAGTCCAGTCCATCTCCCTGGAAAGGGGCGCAATCCAGGCGTAGAGGACTTGCAGGAAGCCGATCCTGGACAGGGATTCAGAACAGGCAGGAACAGACAGAACAGTCAGGATCCAGGCTTCCAGGCAGGTTCAGAGTCCAGAAACGTGACCAGGTGGACACGCACAGGAGCAGACAGGATCAGGTGCAGACGGGCAGGCTCAGTGGAAGAGGGTAGCCAAGACAGGACCTGGAACCAGAACTTAAGCAGGACCTTTAAACTGCTCTCCACCTTGGAGCCAGGCTTACTGGAATTAAAACTGAACCTTCGTGCGTAAAGAGCAAAAAACCCAGAGAAATCAGCAGGGAAGCAACAGTTGACGAGCAGGAGACGAAACAAACACAAAACCCTCTTTCCTCTGGCCTCCAGAACCTTAGAACACTTGAACTGAACAGAAAACATCTAATGATCTGACCATGATAGCTGGAACTGAGCCCAATATAAGGGAAACTGGCAGGTGGATGAGATGAATGATAATTAGGAGCTGGAAAGAGTAAAGCAGGTGAAAGGCATGAGTGATTAAGGCCAGCTATCACAGCAGATCATGACACAACATACAGTTGTAATAGATACATGACACAACTTACAGTCTTTGTAAAAAAAATTCTACACAGAATAAGCTGCGTAGCTAAAGGCTTCCTTCCCTAGTTCTGTGTGGGTAAAATAAACAGTGACCAGCTAATGGTTGGATCTCAGGGCATAAGAAGCCAGGCTTTTCTGTGTAAGTAAGGTACAAATGGAAGAGGGCAGTAATCCAAGAAGGGCCTTGTAAATAAAAGTGTACCAATGACACTGCCTTCTTTTAGAGAGGGAAGGCCATCCCAGCTGAGAGTACAGGTCACAGTGATGTCATGGCTCTACAGTTTGTGATGAACCTTAATAAAACATGGTAAACAGAGTCCCACATTTGAAAAAACGTCAACATAATCTAAGAATGTGGCAGAGATAAGGCACTTTTTTACTCCAAAAGAAAAGAAGAAGCCCAGTTTAACTTTTAATTTCTTAACAAGTTTATCAATAAAAGGTATATAACAAATACAGAAAAAAATGATAGTAGCTTTCCTTCAGAACAGGAAAATCAAGAGCACTTACCTCTAAAGTATAGGAAATTAATACAAGAAATTAACTTCTCTTAACTTGCCTGCATCAAAAATGGGTCAGCCATTCTCTGACTACATGTAAGCTGATTTGATCACCTTTGTTTTCATTGTTTATGAAACTCTGAAAGTAGAAGGCTGCTTACACATTGTGCTATAAGAAGGGAAAACTACACAAGTGGAAACCTATATTCAGAGGAAGGTAAATTTGAAACCATATTGCATTAGTAATAGGGACAAATTAATAAAATCTTTATGTAGAAGTGATGAACGCATTACTAGTAAAGCTATAAATGTTTTGCTTATAAATTTTATCTGGGATTTGGGGATTTATATTTAGATATGATTGGTTTGATGAGGAAATGTTTGATTGTGAAGCAGTTTATATTTTTGAACCTGACTTCCTGAGATCACATTCAAATTCATGTGTTCCAACATGCAGGATGAGCATCCAGACCATCAGGAATGTGTTCAGCGTGGACACCGGCTACCGGCTCTCAGATGAACAGTTAGTGAATCACTTTCCCAACCACTACGAGCTGACCCGGAAGGACCTGATGATCAAGAACATCAAGCGGTACCGCAAGGAGTTGGAAAAGGAAGGCAGTCCGCTTGCAGAGAAGGACGAGAACGGCAAATACATTTATCTGGGTCCGCTTCCTAGCAGGTTGATTTATGTACAGTAGATGTTGATATTTATGTGACCAGTGCTGATGTGCGTTTTTTATAAATTCCTCGTGCAGATTTTGTTCCTGTGACGTTCATGCTCCCTGCGGATTACAATTTGTTTGTGGAGGAGTTTCGCAAGAATCCCTCCAGCACCTGGATCATGAAGCCCTGTGGTAAAGCCCAGGGGAAAGGCATCTTCCTCATCAACAAGCTGTCGCAGATTAAAAAGTGGTCACGAGACAGCCGCACCTCCACGTAAGACCAAAAAAACACGTTCTCCTCGAATTACGAGGGAAAGTGTTACTATGAAGTTCTTTGTGGATGTTGCTGCTGATGCTCAGCTTCATTCTGCCTCCAGGTTTGTTGCAGCATCCAGCGGGAAAGAGGCTTATGTCATCTCTCTGTACATCGACAATCCTCTGCTGATAGGAGGGAAGAAATTTGACTTGCGGCTTTATGTTCTGGTAACGACATATCGGCCTCTAAAGTGCTACATGTAAGCATCCTGTTTGTGCATGGAATATTCACCAGGAAACGACGATCCATTTAATAGATGATAGTTCAGCATTAGAATAAATTAATCATGCTGTAGCCCGTGTAGCTGTGTCTCTTATCTCGTGTTTTTCTGTAAGGTACAAGTTGGGCTTCTGCCGGTTCTGCACAGTGAAGTACACCCCCAGCACCAGTGAGCTGGACAACATGTTTGTGCACCTCACTAATGTGGCCATCCAAAAACACGGGGTGAGTTTCCATCACAGGAAGAAAAAAAACACATTTTAGAAGACTGAAACTTTAATGAACTCAGGATAAGTGCAGAAGTTAGACTCTGATATATTCAAAATGGGAGTAATGTTACTTTAGCTTGACGCTATTAGAGGTATTTCGTTGTCTTAATAATGTTAAAGTTCCACAAAAATGATCTAACGTAGCAGTTATAGAAAGAACTAAAGTAAATACACCCCTTAATTTGATTGCTTTTGAACCAAATCATCATCCTCCCACCTCTGTGCTTAAAAGTTTATTGGATGTGATACTTTTGATTAGTGTCCCTTGATTCAATCAGATAGACTCCTTCCAGTTGTTTGCTAATACTAGATGGGGCAGTATCTAAGCACAGGGTTTCTGCGGATCATTATAAATAATTAAAACTCATTAAATTATAAATTTTTAAATTAAGACCTTAATTGGCATTAAAATTCATTAAATGTGATTATCACGACATTTAAAGTGCTTTATATATAAAAAAAAAAAATTGTCAAATATATCAGATTTAACTGGTTCCATGTGTTTGCGTGAAACTGCTCCTGGTTGATCCTAAAGCCGTATGTGCGGAACAGAAGCTCGAGGCACAGAAAAAGATAGAGAATGGGAAAATGCTAATTTTAACGTAAGTGACTGGAAAACAAGAAATTTGGGACATGGCTGCAGCCTGTCGATGGTAAAGATATTTGAGAGTAATGGGAACTTATTGATGACATTAAAATTATTTCTAGGAGCACAAAATTAGAGTTCCTCCTTCCTGTATAAACCCTGAAGCAACCCGAACAAACAAAACATGTTAGTTCCACGGCTTTCTGGTTCTCTTCTTATTAATGTACATTAGCATGCCAACTTAGGCTTGTAGAAATAGAGGTAGATTTTTTTGTTTTTGTTTTACTTTATGCAATTTCTCTTGAGGTTATTTTAGTTGGACAATCCTCTCCTACCAAAAAACAGCAATTTTATTTTGTGGTTAACGTAACAGGCAGTAAAAATTGCTTTAATGAACGCAGGTGGTGATGGGATCTAACTCTTAGAGATAAGAAGCAGAGATAAGAAACTCAGTTTGCCCATTACAAAACCCACATAAACTACTTCTTTGTAATTTTTTCCCTACAGGATGATTACAACCATGTTCATGGAGGAAAGTGGACCGTCAGTAATCTTCGCTTGTACTTGGAGAGCACCCGAGGGAAGGAGGTGACTAACCGGCTGTTTGACCAGATCCACTGGATCCTGGTTCAGTCACTGAAAGCCGTTGCAGTAAGTTTATGAATAAATGAGCTACAGTTGCTTGTTTCATTTTATTTTTCCTCTATTTCATTTTCATTTTCTTTACTGGGTGTACTTGATCGATGCTGTGTTTTCTTAATATACTGATTATTTTGAAATCAATCTGATCAAACCCTGATATGTGCTGCCGCTTTTTTAAGAAAGGTCCTCTTTATAGTCCAATATTGCTTTCATTTCTCTCTTTACATGACAAGAATGACCGATATACGAGTCTCAGTTTAAATAAATGTATTAACAACATTAATTGTTAAAACATTAACAATTGAGTGGCAATAAATTCGCTTCTCGTAATCTCAAGCTATGGTGACTAAATGCACAAATAAATCATCAAAAACATAAACGTATTGAGTGACACCAATACAAGAAAAAACTGTTATCTCTGCTGGGGTCGCGATTTCTGATCGCTGATTTCTTAAATGTTTTTATACCTTAAAAACTCTTAAAATTTTCTCCTGAAAAAATGTAATTATGCAAAGGTATTCACAGCTCTTCTGCTTTATCACTTGGTCACATTGCAACCCCAAACATCAAAGTAAATTATAATAAATTTTAAACTGTTGTAAAGCTTCTAAAACACATTAAATTCAGCTTGTTTGGTAACATTTACCAAAAATTCTGTAAATAAAAGCCTCTTTATGCTGCTGTAGTTTAAATGAGCTGCATATAAATCGACCTCATAATCTGAAAGCATGCTTTTTTCTTACACCTTAAATAATATATGCTTCATAACATTAAATCCCAATGAAATACTCTGAAGTTTGTGGTTTGAGTGTTGCAAGGTGTAAATATTTATCACACGTTCTTGTGCTGCTGGGGAAGTATTGCACTCACTTATCCATGTTGTGTAATCAGCTTTCAGTGTGCTGAACTGGTTTACAAATACTTCCCTGTATGCACATGTAGCAAATAGCAATGTGTAAACCCCCTGAAATATTACGCCACTAAAAACGTCCTGAAAGCAAAATATGTGCCGACATCTGCAGAAGGGGATGTTTTTTTTTTTATATATAAATTTAAACCTGCGTGTGTAGAATGGAAATGGAGGATTGATTTCAGGAGAGCACCTGTAGGTCTTTGTATCGTTTTTATCCCACAGGACACTTAGCGTAATGCACACTTCCTTTTTCACCTAAGTGTTCTTACCCACTTCCTCTCAAATCACCAGCTGCTAAAAGTTTTTTTTTATGTATTTATGCTTTATTATTTGCTAATAACCCCCCTGATAAATAAATCAAAAATTCATCTTTCTGATTCACTCTGTTTTTCTTCTCCGTTAGCCTGTGATGAACAATGACAAGCACTGTTTTGAGTGTTATGGGTATGACATCATCATCGACGACAAGCTGAAGCCGTGGCTCATCGAGGTGAGTCATGTCTCCAAGCAGGTCACACTATAATGCGTTCACCCTGTAATCCCCAGACTACTTTTTTTGTTTAATGAGTCATTTTGGAGATCCTCTCTCTCTCCTTACCACTGTTACTTAAAGGCCAGTATGATGTTGGAAAAAACTGCTGTCTGGTTGCCTAGTCTCTTAGTTGTATTGTCAGTCCTTTTCTGCTGCTTGTTGGTAATGAGTCCTAAATGGTCTTGGTTGTATTTTTGTGTGTCTCCACCTGTGTGCTGCAGCAGAAAAATGGGCTCGAAATACACTGGAAACAGCTTGATATGTGTTCTTTTCCTTCTTCCTCGACTCGCGATGATTCATATTTACTGCACTCGTTTTGACAGCTGCTGGGTTTCTAGGCTGGGCCTGAGTTATTTCTGATCTGATCTATTTTCAGCGACAGAGTTGGTTGTAGGGCAAATTGTTCCTTCGTGAGGAACATGTTCCAAAAACTCAGTCAGTCTGATCATTAGTCCTACAGCTTTTTTTGGGAGGTATGAAAGCAGCACTCAGTCACAAACAGTCACAAACTTGGATCTGGTTTCTATTGTTTTTGTTCTGCAGTTTTTCACCACCTTTCACTTCTGTGTAGTTTCTTTCTAAGCAGAGCTCACTTCTGATGTGGTTCGCTATTTCAGAGTAACTTTGAAATTCCTTATTTTGTAATATACAATACTTTGACCCCTACACCTGGGCTGAATCATGTTGCTTTTCCCCACGTTTCACATGATGTGGCATTGGGTGCAGGAGTTTGCCCTGAAATCTAAGGGTTGACGGTTCAAGCTCTGGTTCTGGCTTTCAGTGTTGTTGTGTCCTTGGGCAAGACACTTCACCTGCTTTGCCTACTGATGGTGGTCAGAGGGACTGGTGGCGCCAGTGTACAGCAGCCTCGATTCTGTCAGTGAACACCAGGGCAGCTGTGGCTACAATGAATGGCTGAATGTAGTGTAAAGTGCTTTGAAGTCTCCTGACTTGAAAAAGCTCTATATAAGCACAGGCCACATTTCACATGATATTATTTTAAATAATAGGGAAATTGGGAAAACAACAACAAATTGTTTATTGTTTCCTTTAGCTTCTCATTTCTATATTTTAGATGAAAGAAAAAAAATCATCAAAATAAAATCCTTTGATTTTGCAGAATTAATTGCTTGAGGAGAATGAGTGTGTGTTTAATTGTGTGTGTGGCAGATGGGGGCTCGTCCAGGATGCCATCCATGCAATAACTGCCACCACCGCCTGCTTTTAGACAGTCTTTTTTTTTTTTTTTGTATTTTGTCTGTTGTCAGGTTTCTGTCATTTTTGTACATTTTTTTGTTATTTTTACCTTTGTTTTATCTTATTACAAGATTGAAGGTTGGGTTTTCTTTCCTTCTTATTCATTAACCGAATGATAAGATGTAAAATTTGTACATTTCAGCTTTTCAGCTGACATTTACTGGCACCCTAACGTTCTGTAAACCTTTAAAAGTTGTCTTAAAAAACAGACTTTGAGTAACATACTTATTTTCTGTGAAATGTATGGAAAATACATATAACTAAGTATTTTCTGATAATTTATTTTATTTTATCAGGGTTTTAAAATGTGTGATTTCTTTTCTGTCTAATACACTTTAATTATCAGGTCATTTGCAGACAAATTTGGTGTCCTCTACCAGAAAACTTGAAAAACTTATCATGATGAAGCAATTCTGCGCAATAATGATCCAAAACAAATGTGTTAATCGATACAGAAGATAGTGAGAGGGGTTTTGTGTTAATTAACGTATTAGTTTATTATAACATTAGATCATACCTCAATTAAACATAGCATCATGGTGCTTCTTTCCTTTTTCAGCCAAGTAAGAAATAAAAACAATTAACCAAAGGAGTTATGGACTGAACAGTTTGAGAGTAAGTGAGCAGGTGGTCAGTGTTTACTGCTTGCTTATTGACAGGCACATTAGTAGCCACATTTCCTTCCACATTCAGTTTAATGACAGGAAGAAACAAAACAGGTCCGGTTTAGAGCCTGTATTACATTATTGATCCCTTCGCATTAGCTGTGAAGTCATTCAGGATTATTTTTATTACCTAAATCTCCCTTCCTGTTCTTCAATATCAAAGTTGTGGTTTATATGAATCCTTTAGGTTAACGCATCCCCGTCGCTGACCTCCAGCACAGCCAATGACCGCATACTGAAGTACAACCTGATCAACGACACGCTCAACATCGTCACACCAAACGGGGAGATCCCAGATTGCCGCTGGAATCGCACTCCGCCCAGAGAAGCTCTGGGGAACTATCAAGTCCTGTGAGTGACTTTAATACACATAACCCTCAGCTAACAAAAACACTTAAAGAGACCCTCATTGAAGATAAAAACTTACCATCTAGACTTCAGCTTTTATAGGTGGTGAAAATCCCCTTTACTAGCTTGGTGTGGTGTAATTTAAGGTTTAAAAACTCTGGAGTGTTTGGGTTTAAATTTGGCTTGAGGGGAAATTTAAATGGAAAAGGATGAACAGAAATGTTAACTAACCATGAGACATTAATACATACAGAGTGAAATATTTATATTTTTAATCAATTTAAAATTACAATTAACAGTTTGATTTGATCATTTAAAACACCTTTTTTAATTATTTAATTGCACATTTAATTATCAAATTAATGGTTGATTTAATTATTCATTGGAATATATATTGCAGCTTTTGTTTATTGCCTGGTATATTCACATTTATTTATTTCAGGCTTTATTTGTTTATTTATATATGTCCCTTTTAATCCTCCATACTAAAGATGCATATAGTAATAGTGGAAATGAATAAATTTTAGCAACAATAGGAAGATTGATGTTAAATAAAAGCTATTACATTCCTTATGAATACCATAGTAGCATTGTTTATTTTACACATAGTTGTCATACCTGAAATGTCTCACATAGTATCATGCTTAGTTCATGTTGGATTTTAACTTTGTTAATAAAGCAGATGGTTTGGGAAAAATTTGCAATGCAGCTAATGCATATTATCTTATCTTATAATGTTTTATTTTTACAAATTTAAGTGATAATTTAATGTACTAATGAACAGAGAAGTCAAGTAAATATTGTGATTTTGCTCAGTTGGTATAGCGGAGAACTGTAGAGGACAAGTCTGTAATCCTTAGGAGTAACTTTTAGGACAAAGGTTGAGGCACACACAAAAGGAAACATTAGCTTTGACCTGTTTTCTCTTTCTTTTGTCACTAAACCCTTTGGAGATTTATTTGTACCCTAATGTAATATATAAACACATCTCTGAATACCTAAAAAAACCCATTAAATATCAAACAAATAGTTTCTTTATTGAGTACATATTAGCTCAGAATTTCTCTTAGAACAAACATGATTGTTTCCCTGTTTTTTCCTAATCATTTTATGGTTTGTGTGCTGCAGCTGTCAGTCTTTATCACCATAATCAGTATAGGTGGTCATTAGCTGACTTGATTTGCAGGTTAACCAGTCAAACATTAAAGCATATTAATGATCCACAGAAATCATTTAAACTGTTGCACTGCACCACAGGAAGCTTAACAGTATTTGAATAAATGCTAAAATAATGATGTAGGAGCTCTTTTGTGGATAGTTTGGCATATTTTTAAATGTATCCAGGATTTTATCTGGTTAAGTATTTTTGTAATGTACAATAAATGAATAGAGGTGTGAAACCTGTTTAGGCTGGGCTCCTTGTTTACACACTCCATGTCAAAGGGAACAAAGGTGGAAACCGGATCTCAGCCATGCTGTTTGTTTTTCACCAGGTATGATGAGGAGCAGGCCCAGAGCGAGAACGCTGAGCGTGACCTTCGGGGCCGCTCAGGTCAGCTGCTGGGTTCAAAGGGCACGAAGGGGACAGCTAGCGCCCGTTCCGCTGCAGCCACATGGAAATGAGGCTGTGCTACCGACTCGGAATGACTTCCTCTGCCTTACTGTGGGTTACAAACCTATTGCAACAAAACAAGGACCACCCAGACCTTTTTATCCCAATCCAGCCTCCATTCCTCTGACTGTGGCACACTGTTGTTTAAATATGGAGTAATCAGCAGAGTTGAATCAGCATCTGGACTGTGATTGTTGGTAGGAAATATGTTCCTGATACTGCGGATCAGAATCCTGCGCTATGCATGACTGTCAATTAACTGCACCTGAACCTGATGTGTCAAAATGGGTGCTATCATAGAGGCTGTTATACTGAAGGTGAAAGACTATGCTTGAAAAAGGAGGTATTATGAATGCAAATGGTTTTAAAGTGAAATAGTTTATATGCAGAGTTAGAAATACTAAATGTTTATAGAGTCCAAAATGTTTTTTAAATGCTCATTACAAAGACTCTACTCAGTGCAGAATACTTTACACACTTTACTGTGTTTTTCTTTTTAAATTTCAAATTATTATTATTATTCTTTTTAATTTTGACCAATTAAATATGCATTACATCACAACTCTTATAACAATGTCTATTGAATTAGAATAAAAGTCATACATTATTAGGGATTTTCAACCAATTTAAACACTGCTGATGAATAAAAATCCAATTTTTAAAACTTAGTAGAATAGGGTGGAAATGATAATGGAAACCTTTTTATTTTGTTTCATTAGACAAACGGAACAGATGATATTTAATAGAATTTAACAGATGTGTATTACTTTTCAGGGGATGAGTCACAAAAGGTGCAAATCACCATGAAATGGGTAAATATTTTTAATTTGTGGCCAAAGGTAAAGATTTTTGGACCCAAACAAAAAAAGAAAATAAAGAGATTAAAGATTAAACTTAAATATGCACTTTGTGAGATAACTGTCAAAATGATTTAACTTTTGTGAAAAAAATGGAAGAAACTTGCTTAAATGGATGAAGGAAGGTGTGCTATCTAATTTTGATTAAAGCTGGTCATTCCTATACATCATTTACTCTGACTCGATTCCTTTTAATGTCTCCTGGTATAATGATGATGTATATAAACACAAAATGATTTTATAATTTTAATTTTATTATTTGAAAGCACCTCATCATTTTCTATTAAATCCTCTTTTTTATTGCCATGCAATGCTAAAGAACCCTAAAGCAATTGATTTGTGTATTTATGTTAATCCAAGGTTTATTGAAAACAACTTTTTATCATCCTGGTTTAAATGGGTTTTTTTTTTTCTTCCTTTTTTCGTCACACATTTCCTCACTGCTAGTAAAGCTGCTACTGTACCAAAGAGCAGCATAGAAAGTTTTAAAAACACCAGATGTACAAATTTGTGGATCAAATTCTGGCATGTGAATTTCTAACCGAAATCTCAACAGCATGCATGACCTGAGCTGCACATCCAGCTGTGTGGATAAATCTAGTGAGAGGCTGAGGGAAATTCTCCTTTTTTAAGGAATTGGGTAAAGCCATTACTTGGTTCCCACTTGGGGTTTTTACTAATGTGATCAAAACCAAGGTAGCTTATAACACTACCTGTTTACAGTCACGAGCTGATTCTGGATGTGCCTTTTTTGACCACCATAAGGATTTCAAGGTAAGGTTTTAAAAAAGAGGATTTTTGCTCAGCCTACAGTAAGGTTTCGCTGTAAGTTTAGCTTCATTCATGTTTCTCTGTTAAAGCTCTTTAGTTTAAAAAAAGAACAAACTTAAATCATACATTGTATAACTTAATAATAGCTGTGGTCAAATTGAAGCTTGAGCTCATTTCTTCTGCGTAAGAGTTTCTATTTGCAGTAGTTAGTTGAGAAAAAAGTTTCCTTTCTCTGAGAATAGTTTTATTGCTATCTTTGTTTATATATATATATATATATATATATATATATATATATATATATATATGTGTGTGTAGAGTACATGTGTAAACAATGTTTTTTTTTCTAGGCATGTACATTTGAACACGTATTAAGTGAGCTCAACACTTCATTCCTAATTTGCATTGTTTTTTATCCTTTATGGAAGCTCTGACCTTACATTACCCCAACATTTTAGTGCTTTTCATGAATCTACGTAAAATTCTTTCAGCCATTCATCTTGACAGAATTTAATTGTACGGAAAAAGTTGCACACACTAGGTGATGAATGTTCACCCATATCGAAAGGCTAATTTAATGTTAGCATATATATTATATTTAACTTGGAATTATGTCAAGTTAATCTGATTTTAATTAAGAGAAGATTAACTGGTCCAATGATTGAATGCACCCCAACACGCATGTTTGGAACAAGATTTAGTTCTAGCATTAACTGCAATCGGATTAATATATTTAATCTTTATTTTTAGTAGTAAATCTAAGCCTCTAAAATATTTGGAAAGGGTCACCCTAAAATGTTTTAAGGATGTTACGTCAGTTAGACATCCTGTTAAAGTTTGCATTAAGCTGCAGTGACGTCAACTTCCCTAAAGATATGAACATTTGCTTTCAAAATAAAAGCTTTTCGCTTACACATCCCTCCAATGATGTTGAAAACTTATTATTATTTTGTAAAAAGAAAACTCATACGTGCTCATACGGAGCACTGCTAATTTATACGACTTTGGGTAATTTAGTTAGTTAGTTTTTAGATATTTTAGCCTTCATTTTGACAGACCGGCTCTTTTTAACCTTCAACATCGGACTGTAATCATTCGTATAGTTTTTCGTTTTGTTAATGAGTAATATCTACATTTGTAAACTGGCTTTCTGGTTTTTGAAGTGGCTGCCCTTCCTAAAGATATAGAAATGTTGGCCTTATTTTGAAAATCTCACCGGATATAGAGTGGTAATGGCGTCCGAATAAAATTTGACTTAAAAGTCAGTCAGTTGATCCTCGGTGCCGCTGCTGGGCGGAAAAGCTGTTAAAAGACTTTCTCACTGGAACCTCCATATCCACGTATTGTTTTTAGGTAAATCCGAAGAGAAAATAACGACAATATCTACTTAAGGTGAGTTTTGCGTGAAGAGTTTTAAATTTCAACAGTTTTGTAAACTTTTTGTGTTCGGGGCTGTGGCTCTTTCGCTAACATTAAAGCTAACTATGGGCTAACTTTGTTCTTTCTTCTAAATTAGGAGATGTGGGTCTGCAGTGCAGCATTAGTTGCAGGCAGTAACAAATATCAAAGGTTTATTTTAACTAAATACAGCTGTATACTCTCGAGCTGAAACGCATTCACCGTTGACTCCCTGAGTTGCTTTATAATTTGCTTTTGGGTCATTAAAAGTTCACAGAATCAAGCTAGACCAGCAATGACGTCGTTTGCTAAATGCACTGTCAGTAATGCCGGGATAACGGCTAATTCATTTAATTTATATCTTTGGTTGTCTGTAGAGATAAAGGGCGGGGCGGGTTTCGCAAGTGTAGAAAGCCTCCTAGTGCATGTCATTTCGACTAGGGCTCACAACATTACAAAATTAGCCCAATCACTCCTCAAAGATTGGTTCGTCTTAATGTTGTTTTGTTGTTTTTTTGTGTTTTCTCTTCTTTACTCTGTCAGTTTTACATAGTAACAGTCGGTTGTCAAGTTTCAGCCTTTCCTATTTTACCTCTAGTGATATTCTCAAGAGCCTCTCCCTGTTGCTTTAACCAAATTATCAAAGTTTATAAATGATTTGAATTCATTTTCATAACAGAAGCAATTTAAAATAATGGCATGGATAGGAATAAGATTCTGAACACTAGCAGATTAATCGTAGCGTGTCAACACCATTGATTGCTCTTGCATGAACCCCTCCTGCTCTGACTGATGGGCTTCACATCATCCTCGAAAGAATTAGTCATCCACAGAAAACATTCAGTCCAGATGTAATGTTGGACATCCATCCTTTATCTATACCATCATTATAAATGCACTCTCCTTTTTTTTACAGTTAATTTTAAATAATTAAATTTTTAATTTAATGAGTTTTTTTTTTATCTAGATATGATCCAATCCTTTTTATATTGCCTAGAGAAGGCTGAGATAGCCTGTTAGTTTCTCAGCTAATGGAAAGCTCACATCAAATATGTTTAGGGTAATCACCTAGCCATACTATCTAAAACAAATGTCTATACATTTACAGTGAGGACATTGCGTAAAATATGCTGTTTTGCTACACAGATTAATAGTTATGTGGAATTAAAGAAAATATAATATTTTCTTTTTATACATTTTGCACTTTAAAGGGCAGAGCAAGCGTTAAAGGCCGATCTCGGCTGATAAAAGTTGATAAATATTTCTTGCTTTTCATTTCAGCTGGGTGGCAGTTAGTTGCAGAGGGTGGGGTAGGGGCTGTGATGTGTCATTCTATGCTTTTGAGTGGCATGGCTGGGTAAGGCAGAAGATGTGTAATGCTAGGGGCCAGTTTCTCGTCAAATTTGCTAGGAAGGTTGTTGGAACGACGGGTATCATGAATCCTTTCGAATACCTAAAGATTTTTAAAATCTGGTGATCTAAACAGCTGTATAATTTCTACTTCATAATGACATGAACTTTTCACAAAGTAATGTTTATTCTGTGAAATGATCTCAGTACTTAGATTTTGGGAAATTTCAGTGAGGAAAAAAAAAATCCTTTTGGTTTTAACAGAAAAAAGGGAACTGGAAATGAATGTGTTACTGTGATAAAACGGGGAGCTCACTGCACCTGTAGTTAGGCTACTACTTAATTTGATTCAAAATGAAAAAAAATTTCTGTTTTTTATCAATTTTCCCCAAGTATAGGAATAGCAGCTTAATTTTCTTTCTTTCAGATGTCGGACATATATGTGCATTGATTTAAACCTCTGAAATGTAAATCTCTAGCGGAGGCAGGTTTCACCCACAGTTTGTAATGTATAGGAAAATGTTAAGGTGCAAATGAAGTTTAATAATACCACAGCATGCTTAGTCACATAAAACAGGGAACTTAAGCTATCCTGAGGATGACAGTCAACACCTAATGGCTCCTTATGAATCAGTGGAAGTTTGCAGCCACCATACAGCTTCAATGCTCAGTTTAAAATCTACTCTGGCTTTGTGATTCTTGTAGGACCATTATTAGGGTAAAGCAGTAGTGAAAATTCAAACTTCCTCTTTTTCTTAGAGGCCAGTGTGAACTGAGTCCTCCATAACGGAATCATAGCTAAGTTTTCTCATTTAGACTGAAGTTTTCTCCATCAGACTGGAGGCAGCTGCTTCATTTGGTTCATCTTTTATTAGAAGATTTACTGGATCACCCAGGAAGCAGCTCAAAGATATCTGCTCCTAAGGATCTCTGTTTGCGGGCATAGAATCCTCAGTTTACAGTGGAAACAGTTTATTATTTCAGCACATAAAAAAAAAGCTAGTTTCTGCACATGGCTTGCGTTTGTAAAATTTTGCTGAAACTTTTGGATATAGAGTCAAGGGGATTCCACTAGGAAAAAAAAAAGTTCCCTTCTGTGATGTAAGGATCTCCCCTTCCCTTTCATATAATCCGGTTTCCCTCTATTATGTTCCCGTCCTGGTTGCTGGCTTGGTCAGTGGAAAATGCCTGAAGATGTGGAACAAACGCTATTGTTTTTCACCGTCCATGAAGGGTGCAGTAGGTGTGTTGTGCTGTCAGAAGGGTCCATTATTTTTAGGTTAACCTGCTGTTGATATACTTGTAAAATGTCTTACTATGTTACTGCTAAATCCAGTGATGTTTTTAAGATGAGGGTAAGATGGTTTGTAATGGAAAGTCTCTACATTTGGGTACAAAACGTACAAAACCCCGCAAAATCAGCAGATGTCATGTGCAGATGTTGAGCTCACACAAGGAAGAAGGTCAAGGGTGACTGACTGAGAGTAAAATGAGTTTATGTGCTTATAAGATAAAAAAAAAAACGGTTAGTTTTTTTCCCCTCTTGTATTAGCCTGTTGATTTTAGGCAAACTCCTGCTGTGAAGTTGTAATAAAAAGGGGATATATCAGCTCGGCCTCCCACTCCTCCTGAGAGATATTGCAACCTTTTTATGCAACATAGGAAACATAAATGGACTTAAAAAAAACATATCCTGTTCCTACTTGCTAATGTAAGCAGGTTTTGCTAAATTAATTGTCTGAAGTTGTATGTTGTATTTAAGCTTTGGAGTTGTGTAAACACAGCTGATATGGTGGCGAGTAGCATTTGCACTGAGGTCAATGGACTTTAAATCTGTTCTTTGCAACCCAAATTAAATGTGAAAGATTTTTTTTTTACTCGGACTGTACAGCAAGCAAAGGTGGTTAAATCATTTATTTTTTATAGAAAACGTGCAACTTGATGACTATTTCTTTCACTAACAGTTGCTTAGTGCTGAAATGACTGTCAGGAAAGTAAATATAAATAAAAAAAACTTTGAATAACTACATCTGTTAGGCAGGTTTTCTTCTTGGGGGGTGGAAATGATTAAACCAAAGTCTTATATCCATCCCAATTTCTTACTCCTATAGTAGCACATGAATGTGACGTGTAAGGAAAGGGTAGTGATCTTTCAAAATAGGTCTCCAAGAGTGCAGCGTCAGTGAAGCAATATAGACTTCCAGCTGTATTAGCAGCGAAGGCAGACATTAAAGCTAGAGTGTGTAACTTTTAGCGACATCTAGCGGTCAGACTGCAGCAACATGAACATCCCCCCCCCACCGCTTCTCCCCCCAACAGTACGGCGAGCGTTACGGGACAAAATGTCTTCCAAGACGTCCGCATCACCTACCTTCTCAAGTGATGAGGTTTGTTTACATAGATAATTTTACAGATAGTATTTCATGATCAGTACCGTCTCAGTTCATCTCTCTCAACTTGCCGTAGTTACTTTCGAGCGTTTTTGGCGATCTCGCAATCGCTAGTTTGTTGGCTCTGCGCTGCCGTAGCGCAAAGATGTCTGCCTCCATGGCTGCGAGACCCGCTCCTATGTAATTATAAATAACGAATTCTAAGGCAACGCAAATATTAAGGTTAAGAGGCTGAGCTCGTAGATGATGATAAATAACATAGTTATGTATAATATATTACATTTCTGACTGTATATCCCTGTAATTATTACACAATGTAGCTTTAAGGGGTATTTCTTTCCTCAGGGAGGGTGAACACAAATGCATTTTGAACTTTTCAGATTTTGATTTTGTGGGGAAAAATATGTCTTATTATCCTCCTACTTCCCAGTTATACAAAAAAGGAAAGGTTCAGAAAATATGAGTTACTTTGACATGGTGTGTATGTCTTAAATAACAAACAGACTTCAATAATAAAGTTGAATTTAAACATAAAAACCTCTAAGAACACACATCTCAAATTCTAAAGGCTGTAGATGGGTTTTGTAGCCTCCTTGTTTTTGCAGGAATCTTAAATATAACCTTGTAATATAAATGTAAACAGTCTTTGGAAAGGCATGCTCAGGCCTGTCCTCTGTCAGATAAGTTTATTCACAAAACCCTGTTTTTTTTCCTGCTTTTCAACTTTTGTTGCACCGTTTTTTTTTTTTAACAGAGGCAACCCTTTTCTGAAGAATTGTCAGCTGTTAGGATGGAGACTGTACTATTCAGCCATCTTTAGAATTAGCAAGCGCTGCTTTAGAGTTGCTGATCTCGCTTGCAGCGTGTGTCTGTTGCTGAGGTGTGAATCTCCACATTGTCAGCATTTTGTAGTGAGCTTTGATGTTCGTTTAAAAGCACATAATCATCTCTTATTAATGTCTAAATATTGTACCTGTCTGTCAGTCTTAGTAATATGACATATTTGTATGTAAATATGATTTCAAGGTGCAATATCACTGAAAAAAAGTTAGCTTCACATGTCATAAATTGCTTAGTTCAAAACTACATAACTGTTTCCATAATTATTAATCTGTTAACATAAAACACTGGAAAAGCATTCCTTAGAAAAGATCTCCGCCAAGCAGGAAATTTTGCTCCATATTTTGGCTTACACCTAAAGCTAAAACTGGCACATGATCTGGATCATTACCAAATGTTTTGCTCTCACAGTCTTCATTCACTCTGCTTTCTTGTTTGATGTTTGATTGTGTTTTTGCCTTTAGTCTTTTGAGTCCAATGCTGAAGCTGTCAATAGTCCCTTCTACCACCCTCTGGTTTAGGGGGTAACTGCTTGTTCTTCAAAATTATGTTAAAGAATTCCTTTAAAAATTCATACACCCAGATTATGATGTTGATTATCACAAAAAAATTAATTCGATTTTCAAGTTATCCAGTACACAGACGGACGGAAAAACAAATAAACGCCCAAATTCAACTAAAATCCTCCTCCTCGGCCGTGGTAATAAATATTGAAATAAGTAAGTTTTTTTTAAGTTTGCATGATTTGTGTTTGGAGCTTTGTTTGCCTATTTGATAGCATGCCAAGGTTCAGTTTAGGCCTGGGAGCTCTGAGGAATGCATCTGTTCATGTCTATCTTAAGGCCGTTGTCAGCAGCCAAATTCCACTGTGCTTAGTAGGAAATTTCCCTGTCAACATTTAGTGGGTATCACTGTTTTCTTGATTATGTAATCTCCAAATCCTGTATCCTTAGACTCTTTAGCAGAGTTCATGCAGCCTTGGAGGAAATCTTGTATTCTGACAAATACTTTGGTTTCTGATGTTATATCTTGATTTTAGAGGCTTAACATTATGTTCTAGTCTCCAATGGATGTTTTTCATCTTTTCCTCTTGTGAGGCACTAAATGGTGTTGAACTTTCCAGGTTGCTCCTGCAGTGTGGTGGACTGGGTGGACTTTAGACCGCAGCATTGTTTACAGTTATGGGTCAGGCTGCGTTTGATTGTTTAAAAAAGTCCCACCGTGTCACACAGAGCCTAGGGTGTGCAGGCATTTTGTTTCCATTCAGTGTTCCCATTATATTTGGAGGAAGAAAGAGCTTTTATGGTGAAGAATTACCTAGATATCATTACTGGGATCTTTTTTTTTGTTATTGGTGTGCTAATGTTGGCTTATACTTTGACAACAAGATTGGTTAAATGTTTTTTTTTTTTTTTTATTCATCAACACAATTTTAGCTGCGTAACATGTATATTTCATCTGAAGGAAACGGTTATATTTATTTACTTGTTATTCTGTGATTTTCTGGAATATTTGAGTCAGCTGATATTTAGAGATCTTTGCCTTCCTCAAATGCCTCCTCTAGTATGGCAAAGTTTTCAAGTTAAGGTTATATACACTTAATAAGAAAGGACCGCCTGTGTTTCATTGTTGAAGTATTGTCGTAGCATAAGTTCCCTCTAAAATATATTGGAAGTCTAACTTTTAATCTGTTTTGTTTTTTTTTCAATAAGGAAAAATGTTAAGCAGTGGTATTTTTATTTTAATTTTTTTAAGAACATTTTTGTCTTGAAAGATTTACCCCTGCAAAGATTGGGATCTTTGCACAATCTCTCAAGATCAGGGATCTCCAATCCCAGTCAAGTTGTGTTGGAACAAGGATGCATGTAAAAGTTTCAGGAAAGTGGAGGCGCCTGCTCTTTATTGTCCACTTCCTGGGTCCTCTCTCTTATCTTCTCCTCTTTTGCCCATTCCATTAGCTTTCTTTAGAATTAAAGTCATAGAAGTCAGATAAACATGACAGAAAATGTTTTGGATCACTAAAATATTTTCCGCTTTCTGTCATTTGCAAAAACTATTAAAAGCAACATTACTGTTTCCTGTAGGAGAGATGCAGGCCCACAACATCACCGACTCTCTTCTGTTTTTGCAATAGATGCCTTTCCATATTTAGTTTGTGGGGTTTATTTGGGGGTTGTTTCACACTAGAACCATCTGTATTTTTGTAACTAAACTAATCAAGACTCAATCTTCAGCCTTCTTTGTTTCTATTGAAGAGCAGCTAAAACAGTTTTTGTGAAATAAAATATTTGCATGTCCTTACCAGGAGTTTTGATTGCAGAGGGTTCTGCTTAGCTTTCTTTTTTAGTAACATCCATCAGTCTGACAGCTTGTTTTTCTAAGACTTTCTTTTAAAACAAAAATAGATCCAGCATCACCAAATTTTTCAGCTGTCTGTAAATTTTTCAGCCGCAAACACAGAGTCGTCCGTCATCAAGACCATTATTCACAGCAACTCTGCGTAAATTTGCATCTCCAGCAGTGCTAGATGCAATCTGCCGCATGTTCACAATTGCTGGTGCATTTTTAAAAGTGCCCGTTTGAGCTACCTGACTGTGGATTCAAATGGCATTAAAAGGATGATTGTTCATGCCGTCTGTGAAAACCACAAAGCTGCCCACTGTCCAAGAAGTCCTCTGGAGGGCACAGATCACTGACCACTCATCCTCTGGCTGTCCCACTTCACTGAAAGAGACCCAGTGTGATCTTGGCTGCATGATGGATCTTGTTTGACTTGAATTTGAATTAGAAATAAGAGTTTTTGTTTCATGATAAAACGTTGGTTGTACTTTAGACTTGTTTAAGAAAATCAAGCAAAGATTCGAGAAATGTAGGATTTTCTGTCTGAGTAAATTAATTAAAATGCAATATGTTGTTTTTTTTCTCCTAGAAATCTTGGAAATATTTTTTTTAACCAGAGCATATTATGGGCCTTTATATTGAGAATGTTCTGAGAATACTTAAAGAAAAGAAATTTAACTAGACATGAGATGTATAGCTCTGTTAATTTTTGTCTCTATAAATAAGATGTGTGATGATTAATATAAACAGTAGGTTCAAAATCAAATGGGGGGAATAAATGGGAATATTTAGATAAGAATGGCTCAGTCCTTCCATTAGAATCCCACTGAGACCTGAGAATGTGCGATGGCTGGTTTCCCAGTCTGAGGTGAAGAGCAGGTTTTCATCCACATTGTCCTTGTACATTGCTGCATTCATATTTCCCTCTAGCTGAGTAGTTTTCAAATTTTTGTGCTCAAAAATCCTGCAATGCTGCCACTACCATGCTTTACTAAGGGATGGTATTGTCCTGGTGATGAGCGCCGCTTGGTTTAACCCAGGCATGATGTGGCGTTCACATCAAAAACTTAAGTCTCATGATCTGAAAATCCTTAAGGTGTCTTTTGGGAAACGCTTTTTTGATGATGGGGTTCTTGATCCTCTCCTTGAAGGCTCTCTCCCCTGGTCATATAGATTAACCCGCCAGCACTTGGAAGAATCCTGGTGGTTCCAGAATACTTCTTATTGCTAATAATGGAGGCCACTATGCTTATTGTTTATCTTCAAAGCGGCAAAAATGTTTGGGTTTTTTTTGTGCCTCAAGACAATTGTGTCTCAATGGTCTACAGATAATCCCTTTATCTTCATGACTGGTGTCGTCAAAATCTGTTCATATCAATAAAGTGTTACAGACAGGCTTTCTTATATTCATAACCTTCATAATATATTGAATTTTAAGGTTATGAACACTTATAAACAGCTGTTGCTGATTTTAGGCAGCAATTGTTTTGACGTTTTTAAATTTGTTGAGGCATGTTCATCCTGATGCAATTTTCAGTTGCAAACTGTTATACACACACTCCGCTTTGTTTTAAAAAAAAATATAAAAATAACCACGGATGTCTGGGGGACAGTGATTTGCCTGCATGTTATGAATGCTGGCGTACCATAAATGATAAATTATGAACAGTTTAGTTTGTGCCTTCAAGTCGTTGCGCATAGAAGGACGTTACTTGGATATAACCTAACCGACTATCTTCAGAACAGCTCCAAATGACACAAAACTAACATGGATGAGTAGAACATGATGTAATAACGTAAAATCAAGGGCCCGATGTTAAAAAAAAAACAAAAAAAAAACCGGCGTTCCCCTTTAAAGCTTGATATAGTTATAGTTTAAAGTGATGGGAGACTCCAGCTGTAAAGAGGATTCAGGATGATGAGGAAGGAGGAACACTGAAAGAAGAGGATGGGGAGATAGAATGAAGCGGTGAATACGAACGAGAAAGTATTGAGTTGGGAGGCTGTTGAGCTTCAAATGATGGACGTGGTGGGGAGAAGCCTAACAGAGGGCTGAGTGTTTTCCTCGTCTCAAGGAAACGGAAGCAGCCTGCTGTGTGTCCTTGACAGTCGCTTTTTGTTTATCTCTGCCAGAGCAGAGCCTTGGTGCGTCTCCAGAAACCTGTGCGGTTTCACTTCACTGTATTTAAGGGTTAAAAGGGTCATAAAACGGGTTGAAAAACGCCCACCTGCTGCCCAGATTATCAAAGCTGATCTCAAACGCTCTTTGTTCCTGAATTGTTTCTCTGAACTGCTTGGTTATCCTCCTTATCGGATCCGCAGCTCTACTTTCCGAGGAATTTTTTTCTCCAACAGGCTGTTCGAATTTTCTTCCTTAGTTGCCGTATTTATCTTTAAGAAAAAGAATTTGATTAAATCAAATTCAGCATCTAAAGGATGTTTGTTATTTTTGCATTATAAACTTGGAAATGAACAAAGCCAGTAAATATAGAAGAGTAAAATTTTTTCTTTTTACATAAATATTAAAAACAATAAAAACATTTATATTTTCAAGGCTATTGATGCAGGGGCAGAAGAACAACACTTTGTTGTGTCTAATTAAAAAAAATACTCTATCATAGTACAGCTTTAGATACTGTGACGTTTCAGATGATTTGTTTTATTTTAGTTTGATGCATGTTGTTGTTTGTCTTTTTTTAGGTCCTGTGTGCTGAGTGTAATCTTAGGCAGCAGCGATGTCGGGCGCCTACGATGACTCCATGATTGATGTCTCCAGTGATAGCTTCTGGGAGGTGAGGCGTTTGCGATCTTTGTTTTGATGACAAAATCTCTCTCGTGTCATTCAGAGATCTTCTTCTGTCCTTGCGTGCATCAACATCTCAATTTCAAAACAAGTTGAGGGGGAAAAAACATTCTGCCCTTTCATTTGTTGTGACTTTTCTGAAACTTAAAAAAAAATAACTAGAGAGGGAAAGTGGAGTCCTTCTCATGCCTTTTGGTTTTGGTCCTGATTTATTTCCCCATTATAAATCCTGCTGTATTTATTATTCTCAGGTTGGTAACTACAAACGCACAGTAAAGCGGGTGGACGATGGCAGCCGGCTGTGTAACGAACTCATGAACTGTATTCATGAGCGCGCTCGTATTGAAAAGGCGTACGCACTGCAGCTTACAGAATGGGGAAAGCGTTGGCGACAACTTATAGAGAAGGGTAAGAAAACGAACACGAGAAAAAAAGCTTAATGTGGATTAATGCTTTTGCAAGGCTGTGTTCGCTACCAAAGCTAACTCTAACAGCCTAAATAATGTCTCTAGGCCCTCAGTACGGTACGCTGGAGCGAGCATGGGTCGCCCTGTGCACAGAGGCAGAGAAGGTCAGCGAGCTCCACCTGGAGGTCAAAGCAGCTTTAATGAGCGAAGACTTCGAGAAGCTGAAGAACTGGCAGAAAGACTCGTACCACAAACAGATGATTGGAGGCTACAAAGAAACCAAGGAGACTGAAGATGGTTTCCGCAAAGCTCAGAAACCCTGGGCCAAGAAACTTAAAGAGGTGTGAGTTTGAACTTGTAACTTTGAGACTTATCAGCAATTATTACACGGGTCTTGTTCTAAATTATAAACAATGATAAAGTACATTACTTAATCAGTTCCCATGATTTTATCAGCTTATCTTTGTTTTGTCCCCTCACCATGACAACAGTCCTGTTAAATAACAGCAGAAGCAACGTCACCCCTGAGTGTACGAGTTATCACCAGACAGGTCATGGTGCCAGCAAGCTGTCCTGTGTGGGTTTGAGTCAGTGCAAAGGAAGGAAACAGTGAGGGCTTTACAAAGAAATGAGCCACTCTGTATATTCTGGTGCTCTGCTTTTGTTTCAGCAGCTGGAGTTATTTTAATTTCTCAGTTTCTATTAATGTAAGAACATAACCTAAAAAGCCACTGAAGAGTCTGCAACTCTAGGTCCTCTCCCCTCACTTCCTGTGTCTGTGACTTGACAAATTGATGGTATTCTGCCACACACTACAAGCGGTTTAGAGGTTGCGCTAATTGACTATCATGCAAAAATAAATTAAGGTAATCAACTTGGTGAGTAGTATAGGCAGGGCATCAACAATGGACACAACCTCTATCTGTGGTAGTCAGACTAGCAGCTTCATATGCTAATTGAGGAAACTTCACATTTAAATAGCTTCTTTTTAAACATCCTGCATAAAGGTTATAAACTCTCTGGGTCATAATAAATCGTTGTAAACTCAGCAGCCATCTTTGTTTCCATTTAACCTTTTCTTTCCATCCATAATCCTTAAATTGTATTATTGTGTGTTATTTATAGACCTATACCCACTCTCTCATCCATCAGTTGGTGTTTCCTTCTGTTCATCTGTTCACCATTTTTATGCTCTTTACCCATCTTGTCATTCTTCCATTGTCTGTTCATCTTTTTCCTATTCTTTGTCTTCCTCACTATCAAATGTTAAAAAAAAAAGTAAGTAAAATAAATTCAAAACTCTTAGAAGTCAGGACCAATGAGTCCGGAAAGTTTGTTTTTTAGCATATGAATTATCGCCAGGAGCAAAATAATTTCCATTTTACCGTCAGCTATTTGGCAGCTATACTCACCTGTTTACTTTGATTCTGGTCCCTGCAGGTAGAGACGATGAAGAAGTCGTATCATTCAGCCTGCAAAGAAGAGAAGCTGGCAGCCAGCAGGGAAACCAACAGCAAATTGGAGAGCAACAACAATCCAGAAACCCAGAAGAAACTCCAGGAAAAAGTGGAGAAATGCCAGCAGGAGGTTCAAAAGGTAGAATCTGCTAACTGTGAAAGATCCCTTATATGGGGGTTTCATAGTAATGAGATAAGGGTTGTAGTTTTCATTACTGCGCTCTCTGCAGACAAAAGAACGTTATGAGAAATCCTTGGAAGAGCTGGAAAAGTTGACCCCTCAGTATATGGAAAACATGGAGCAGGTGTTCGAGCAGTCACAGCAGTTTGAGGAAAAACGGATTCGCTTCTTCAAGGAGCTCCTCCTGGAGGTTAAGAAGCACTTGGACCTCTCGACCAACTCCAGGTCAGACCAGAAGACTAAGAAAAATCAAACAGACTGGGCTTAGATGTGAATAAAAACTCTGTTATTGATTTATTTTATTCTTCTGTCAACACAGATTCCAGACAATTTACCAGACGCTTGAGGATACGATTTCTGGCACAGATGCTGAAGATGACCTGAAATGGTTCCGATCCAATCATGGTCCTGGCATGCCCATGAACTGGCCACAGTTTGAGGTATGTAACCACAGCACAGATTGATATGAATTAAAGGGTTATACAAAGAGTAATCGGTAGCATCTGCCCAGAGGATCACAGAGATTAAAGAGTTACAAACATAGGCTGTTTTTTTATATATGCTAATTTTATACTAACATGTAAAAAAATAAAATAAAAAAAAGGATTTCCTAAATGGGAAACAAAAAACATTGAAGTGCATTGGTTTGTTGTGTGCATCTATCCTTTGCATGAATCTGTAGCCTTTTGTTATCGTTTGATCACCCAGGGATGCTTTTAGCTGCAGGGGTTTCAGGATGGTGCCGTTTCCCCGTGGGAAAGCCAAAGAACCTGCTTGTGCATGCGTTGGTTCATATGTTGCTGAGGGCTTTTTAGGCTTAACTCTTGATGTGAGGTGCCTTTTCTTCACTTTTATTTGTTTGCTCAACTTTTTAGAAGGCATGAAAGAGAAGAACTGCATGTTTGTGTTCATCAAACCTGCAAATGTTTGATAGGTTTATTTAAACCTACAGATTTAGACTGACGTCCCCATTAGTCCTAACAACATCTGCCTCCCCTCTTCATGTTTGACAGAATTTGGACCGGTCACAACCTCGCTCTAAGAGATGGTCCATTGTTGTGAGTTCTGCATGAGAAAGCTATTTTCTCGCAGTGTCCCTGGGGGTTCTCTATATTCCCACTTACAATCTTACACTTCTTTACATTGTGTGTGTTTCATCTGTATTTCATTCTGTATTAAGTGGTTATACAAATATAGATGGAAACAAAAGTTCCTCAAGCATGGGCCCAATGTTGTAATTAATTAAAAAAAGGTTAAGGTTTACATGCCAATTTGTGCAGTGAGGATAATCATATGAAACTAACAAACCAGATACCTATTCAAAAATTTTAAGTCGTATCAGAACATTAAAAAATAAGCAAAAATAAAATGATGCTTAGTGAGTCAAGGTATTTTAGTAGTACATGCTGGTAATGAATGGAGGGAATATCGAATCTGATTGTCTGTTATGCCATAACTGTGGTGCTTATTTTACTGCAGACCAAAGGGTCTGTTCTGTATTTATCAGATGTACACAGGAACAAAACAAGCTGTTTTTCCATTGATTAAGTTCTTATATTTTTCGATCCTCTGCTCCACTGCTTCACATTTCTCGCTAAGCCTTTGGTTTTGGGCAATTATCTCTGTATTCCTTCTTTCAGCGGGGGATGGAAACTGCTTTTGAGCAAATATTTGATTTTATCTCCCTTTTGCACACACATGCATGCACCAACCATGGATAAAGATCAGGTTCAGTGTTTGGCTGTAATGTTTGTTTGGTTGTGTCCACCAGGACTGGTCCGTGGACCTGAACCGAACCCTGAGCAGACGAGAGAAGAAGAAACCGTCAGAGGGTGTTACACTGACAGCCATCAGTCAGACAGGATCAGACCAGCCTGTTCAATCTGCAAAGTCCACCAGCAGGTATGCATCAGGCAATTTCTTCTGCGCACTTTACATCACATCCTCCTCTAAAAAAACACCTATTATCTCCAAGATAAGAGCAGCACCAGTATGAGATTTTATTAAATGGGGTTCCAATTGCAACAGAAAAAATTTGGTTTGTGTTTAGTAAGAGTTTTTTTTGCCACTTTGCCAAAACTAATGTGGAAATACTCCTCGCTCACACAGAGAAAATACAAGTACAGGAAAGTTAAACGTTTTGATGTTTTCGGTGTAGTGTTAAACTAAATGCTCAGTCTAGTAAAAACCTGGAATCAAATTACCATATTTTCTGGACTATAGGGCGCACCTCACTATAAGCTGCACCCACAAAGTTTTTTTTAAACTGGAAACATACATATATAAGCCGCTTATATCTACTGAACTCTCTCCCACTAAATCTCTAGGGGAAGCTCAACATATAGTCCCTAGTGTAGAGTTCAAGAAGAATGCTAGCGCCCATCAGGTTGTTAGCTCACAGGAGTTTGGCCCAGTCTCTTCACTGGTTTGGCAGCATTAATGCGGCAAATAAATATAAAAAATTTGAAAATATGGGACATTTGTTCTTACATCATGTCTAGCATATTGTGCTAAATGAAAATTAGCCCCTTATTCTTTCATTTCCATTTTGACTTCCCCCTCTGGCGGTTAGGAAAATCCACAGAAAAGCTGCACCTTCTTATAAGCTGTATGGTTCAAAGTGTGTGTGGGGGGGGGAAAGTAGGGGCTTATAGCCTTGAAAATACAGTGTTTGAAAGGTTTGGAAACGTCCTTGATCAAGGGAAAATATGTACTTCTAGACTTTCCCTTTCCTTTGTCAAACTTTTTTTTTTTCTCCATTTGTCTTTTTGTTGTCCACCCATCCATTCAACTATTGCTGACTACTTCACATTTCTTTCATCGGTCTATTCATCATCTACATTTTTAACGGGCCTTCCAATGATCTGTCAGGCTATTTACGATTCCCTATATCAAGTCTGACCAGTTTTAAAATATATACTATATATACATTATGAACTTCTTTCTTTATACCTTTTAACAAGATTAGGTAAAAGCGAGAGAACCTGAAATTTGAGATTGGTAAAAAAAAACTATTCTTGTCATTTATATATTATATTATGTCAATAATATATGAATCCTAATTTATGCTAGAAAATATATTGTGACAAATGTATATGTTAAATGTATGATAAGAATTGTTTGGAATTAGGATTTAAACACACTTAAGTGTTTTTGACTAGCAGTTCCCAATAATCCAGTCCATCTGACCCAGTTACATGTTTTCATTCTTGGAAAGCAATTATTCTGGGGGAATGTTGGTAAGAACGCAAAGGCCATGGCTCTATACATGTAAAGATAAAACTGTAGCCACGGTGAAGCTACTGATGATGAATCACCTGATTCTATCGTTATGCAGAAAGCCTCTGCCAAAACATTCATGTTTGCTGCTGGGTTATGTTATCTCTGCTTTAACATACACGTGCAGGATGTAGTGGAGATCTTAAATCACCAGAATTCTGCAGGAGTGTATAGAGGAGTCAACAAAGGGAATTCCAGTCATTTAAAACATTTGACCTCTGATCTTTCATCCGCTGATTTGCCTGGCCCTCCTCCCACCATTGTTAGTGGTTTTCATCACATGTATGCATCAGGACTGTCTCCACACATATACATGTAAAAGATTTTCACCTGAAATTTCAGCTTACTTTTAAATGAAGAGAAATTATATAATAAAAAAAAAAACACCACACGAACAAGGCTGTAACTCTCCTCTCAGATCTTGTATTCATAAATCAAAGATATTATAATTGGACTGCAATTCCTTCTGTTACATCTCACCAATATCCCACTAAAACAGTGTTTTCTGTAATAATGCCACCAGCTCGACTTGATGAGCGTGGCGTGACTATGTAAACAAAGGCGGTTACTTTTCTTTTCCCTCCAGAGCAAACTTGTTGCTGCCAGTGTTTGACGGTCGACTAACTCTGTCAACAGCAAATGGAAACCTTTTGTTTCCTCTGATAAAAGTTGGCGACATTTGTAAGTTTTGTGCTTTGATGCGGAAACTTAAAGTGGTAAAATTCGCCCTATTCAGGTGTTGTGAGTTTGTTAAAGGACGCTCAGCTAATGTATCCTTGCTGGATCTTTTGTGCTTGATATTAAATACAGATTAAACCTAGCTTGTTTTACTAGAATTAAAGCAATATACTAATAATCTTAAACTTTACTGCTACAAATAAATATAATTATGAGTAAGCCCCAGTTCTGTTAGAGATGTCAAATCTAATATTTGATATAGAACTGGGTTTTTATTATAAAGACCAACTGAGCTAACTATGAGCCTTTTTAGGGGTTCAAACATTACATTTTAAGATAATATGGAGATGAAACATTGTCTTATATACTAACCTAATCATATTTTTTTGCCCCAGTTTTCTCTGAAGAGGCATTACAAAATACTGATTGGTTCAAAGATGGCATCTGATTGAAGCTCACCAAAATAAATCTAAGTTAACTTAAAATACTGAACCACCAACTGTAGTATAGTCAGGAAAGCTGAAAAGTTACAAACTCCAGTCAGAAACAAATCGACATTCAGTTAAAACATTTTAACAGAGAAAGCCAATAGAATACGTTTCTAAGCATCTCTAAGATGCTTCCTGGACTGGTTGAATGCCTTGTGTGCATGAGGTGAAGCATTTGAATTCACGCACTGCTTGCATGCGTTTCATTTTAGAAGGTGGATTTGCATCTTTCTACAGATCAGATGGTTACATGCCTGTCATTGGTATGAATTGAATTAATTTAGCCCTTTTTGTTAATCTGTTAAACTATGTATTCAGTGTTTACTGGTGGGGAAATATACAGCTTTAAAAAGAAAACAAAAAGAAAAATCAGGTGCTCGAAAATATACAAACAGGCTGGTTAGATGCCCTTTAGTAAGCTGGTGTCAACTACAAGCTTTTTGTAACTATCAAGAATCTTTTGAGATATTTAATAGTAAATAACATTAGTTTGTTTCCTGGCATTGACATGGTTTTGGGCATATTTTTGGGAAATTGGGGTATACTTAGTTAATTTAGTTAACTTGCTTTATGCATCTAAAACTTTGTGCAACCTGCATTTTGCTGATGTGACACTAGATGGCGCCCATATTTCTAACCTCTAGGCTCTATTTTATCCACTCTGTGCAATGCGCCTATAGCATTGGCAACAATAATGGCCTCAAAGCATAATGTTGCCACCACCATGCCTGACAGTTAGCTGTGTTCTTAGATTTTAAACTCCCCCTCTGGACTCTTCCAAATATAGTTCTTTTCACTTTCCTCCAGCTAGAAGTTTGTAAATATTGGTGGCTGCAGATTACTGTTGAGCTCAAAGCTTTCAGTTGCACAGCAGAGCCTTCTATCCTGGTCTATACCACAGACTGTAGTGTTAAACTGGCTTCACTTTGCACAGTGAGACTGCTCTTTCAGTTCATATTAGGCTTGCATATTGACTGTTCAGAGTTTGTTCCTGAACATCACATTTCCTTCCAAGTAGGGTAACTGCAAGGGTAACATTTGTTCATTCAGTTGAAATGTGGTCAAAACTGGATGTGAAAGTTATCCCAAGCACATATCCAGAACACTTTAGGAATAAATAACAGTCACAATTAACAGTCAACCTTTTCCTTTTTTCTTTTTTGTTTTGGTTAAACCAATTAAATACTACCCATTGTGATGAAGAGTAGTTAAAAATCCAGCCAGAAATATGCCAGAATTTCATCCATGGCTCCAAAAAACCCCAGAAGTAACCCAAAAGGTCGGCATCCAGTTATTGAACAATAAAAAAAGAGAAAAGTTTCAAATTAAAACTTTTAAGGTATCGGTTGACCTTCATGCCAGTGACAAGGCAGTGATCTACACCTGAATGGCAGCTCATTAATTTTATTCTGTTCTATCCATCTCAATGTTTGGAGTGTTTTTAACTTCACTTGGCTTTGTCTCTGTCCAAAGGGGTAAGTACGTCTGAAATGTGTTTGAAATTTAACAACCCATCTCTCACTTTGCTCCATGTTATCAGCCTGACAGTGCCCACAAAAACAGAACCAGTGGGTACAAATCCGTTTGAAGAAGATGAGGAGCAGGAGGAAGAGATGGCTGAGGAGGAGCAGACCACAGTCAACCACGTCACTGTGAATAAAGAGGAAATAAAAACGTTGGTGAAGCAGACGACCCTCCGCCAACCCGCAGCCTCTTTCTCCTCTACCGTTTCCATCTTTGACTCCTTAGATTATATTTGTTCCCCATCTCTTTGGTTACTTTTCTTTTGGTATCCATCCTTTTTCTCCTCAGGTCTCAGGTTCTTGTGTTGCTCTGCATGGTCTCTGAATGGCACTGCACACAAAGTCAGTGTGTGTCTGTCCTTCACACGTGACCGTTTCATGTTTTACAGAGTTTAAACCTTGTGATGCGCATGGAGGCGCATGTCTTTGTTGTGGGAAATGTCTGTTTCTTACAGTCAGATCCGATTACATCTTTAGAGACTGATTACTCTTTGTGGTTCATTCCCAATTTGTAAAGAATCAAAGAAAACATTTAAAAGCTGCTTTGGGTCTGACTGTAAATCCCTTGTTGTGCATTTATAGTTTCCCAGTTGTCACAACCAAGTTCTGTCTGTTTAGGTGGCTCCATCTGCTGGCTGTCAAAGTTAAAGCTCCAATCAAGCATTTGCAATGATTTTTACTGCTTGGTCTTTGTTTTTTTTCTCATTAACCTGCTGATATGTTATGTTATTTTTCTTTTGGCTTACCTCAAACAGCATTGTCAGCACCTTTTCCTTTAAGCTCTTCATCTCTTAAAGGCAGGGACAAAATCATTTCCTTTCATCTTGACTCAATACACAGATAAACAAATGATGTACTGGAATTGACTGAGGCAAAGTGTTTTCTTCATATTATTCACTCATTTGTGGCTTTTAAAATGCACTTTGAGCTTTTATGTGGTTTGTTCTTGCTGGTGTATTTGTCTCACTTCTAATCATTGGAACCTTTAAACCTGGCATGCTGAACCTTCCCCCTCAATTGCACTGGTTTATTTAGCTAAGGAAGCTTTTCTGCCTATTTGTTCAGTGCCAACAGCTCAGAGAAGACTCCAGACTGGTCAGACGAGGACACGGTTGGGAACCCTTTCTCCGCCAACGGTGATGGCAATCCGTTTGAGGAAGAACCAGAGTCTCCGGTCATTTCTGTTCCCGTTAAAGCCCTCTATGATTATGAAGGACAAGAGCAGGACGAGCTCAGCTTCAAAGCAGGTTTGCAACCTAAATAATAACACATCAACTTCCGATTAAAAATGTACAATGAAAATACAGGGAAAAGGTACCAGAAGGAAGGCAAATGGAAACATATGCCTCTCTGTCAGTAACATAAACAAATCCATGTTCTTTTTTTTTCACTTTTACAGGTGATGAATTTACAAAAATCGGAGAAGAGGATGATCAAGGCTGGTGCAAAGGCCGACTCCAGACTGGACAAATAGGTCTCTATCCTGCTAATTATGTCGAAGACATCCAGTAAAGAGCTTTCCCTGATGCCACAAATGTGAAGAAAGACGAAAAGTTTAGTCAAAATCAGCTTGATTTTCCTCCATAGTAATTAAATGAATTAGTTTTCTACAGCTTATACAAGGACCACTGTTACTTCCTACAGGTTGGCTTTGGTGTTAGCAAAATTACAAAAAAAAAGGAAGCCGACCACGCGTTACCAACTGGGGAACAGCTGCTGTGTCTAATGTTACATAAAATCACATCAATGCTGTTACAGAAAAGCTATTCAAATGTGTATTAGGAAATTCAATGAAATGTGTATGTTAATAAATGTGTAAATATCTATATATATATTGTTAAAAGAAAACACTGGGATGACGACCTGCCTTGTGACGTTAAATGCAGCCTTATTATTTAAGCCCTTTTTAAATTCTTTAAGGGAGACTTTTTAGTTGATATGCTAATAGAATCCAGCATATGAATATGGAATACATTTCTTTTCATAACCCAGATCCCTTATGTGTAATTTGTTTTAAATTTGCTCTTACATTTTGTTATTTTGCATATTGTAAGAACAATTTTTGAGTGATTGAGTCTCATCTTCTCATCATCTTCATTCCTTTTTTAAGATGTCAGGCTAGTGCAGATGAATGTATATTCAGTGATTTTGTTTTTTGTGTTTTTTCATGTATTAACTCAGTTTTTCAGATGCAAGATATTTTCAACCACTGACCTTCTCTTTTCTGTAAATGGTTATCCCAACAACATAGACTGCATTATTTTTTTTTTTAATCTTTTATCATCCATGCAACACTGAATGTATTTCTGACTTGAATCTGCAGGTTTTAGTTCTCCTTCAGGCCAATTGCTCTGTGATGGGAAAATATTTTAGTGCTTGTTTTAGCAATAGAAGCAAGCCAATTGTTGCATAAATGCTGGGATTAAGCGTAATCCAATAGATAAAGAATAATTTATAAGGCCACAAGTGCTTGTTCTGTTTCTTATTCTGTATTTGAAATGGTTTTGTACATTGAAATTATTCTTTTGAGTATTTTTCTGAAGCCGTTTTATTTGTTAAATCTGTAAATAGGTTTCCTTTGCCTTCACCTAAAGCACTCTCTTATAACAAGAGTAAAGGCTAAGTAATCCACTTAAACCTTCGATATAAATGAATATATATATTTTTAACAATCCTAATGCTCATTGATCATTTTCTTTTGTCTCCAGAAAAGGCTCATAACTTCTGTATACCTGACATTGAATTAGATTTTTTTTTTTTTCAGGTTGAGCTGCTGTATGCCAGCAGTAACAGCTGTACTTGCACATTCAATGTTTGTAAATGTTGTATCACAACATAATAAACAGATTTATTACGCAAAAGATTTTTTTCTTTAATTTATAAGGGTGTTTACATTCTCTTTTTAACTGATAATAGACTTTTAATATTAATCTATATATTTACAGATATGAAAAAAATCAGAAATATTTGTTTTGTTGGGTTTCATAGCTACAAGTGCTCATCTGACAAAAACCAACCAAAATGCTCCGGATTTAATAACATTCTGTATTAGAAGTAGTTTTAAGAATTTTCTAATCCTGGTAGTATACTGTAATAAAAGTATACAAACTGGGGATATATATTGCTTTTTCAATTAAGTTATATTATTTGTTGTTGGGTGTTTTATTGAGTGGTTATTTAAGCCAATTTCTGCCAAATCAGAGTATTGATGGTCTCACTATTATGATGTTGCTCACTGATAGTTGTAATAATTTGTAAACGAATGCTATATCATACTGTTAAAAATATCTAATATAATCTCATGAGATGGCTTTATATCTTAAAAATTTATAACAAGTATATTTTATGTTTATTACGTAGAAAAGACAGCTAGGAATATCCCATCAGATCAGTAGTTTATATGGAGACAGTATTGCTTTTCAGGGGCGGAGCTGGATGGGGGCCAGGGGTGGCCATGGCCACCCTTAGCCAATCATTAGCCACCCCTACCATTTTGGTGGTTAATTGTTGCACATGAGTATACTAACATTAAAGATAAATACAGAATTCATGCTCTTTTTAGAACTACATTTTGTGTTATATATGGGGTAAAATTATAAAAATAAAATATTTTTACACGTCAGTAGGAGTCTTTAGTGAAATCAAAGATAAATGACTATTTTATTAAAAACTTATTGAATAATATTTTTTTTGCAGAATGATTATTGATAAAAGTAGGTAAGTAATGACAATGAAAAAGATATTAACCTCGGAAGTTTAACCTGAAAGAATTTTATGAACTATACCTTTTATCCAGAAAGCATGCATGTTTGAATATATGTGCTTATTTGTAAGCAAATGCTGTAGGAAAGTATAGTTTGTCTTTATTTTGAAAATGTGGATGTTATGCTTGTTAATTTTCCTGTTGGAACAGTGTAGATTGACCCTGAGGTTTGTTTTTGTTTTGTTTTTTTCCAGTGTCCTGTCTGGCAATAAGAATAATTGTCTTGATGCCAAAAAGAGAGCCCAACAGATTTTGCTTTCACAAGTGGAGCAGTATGGCTTTTGCCATAGTGTTCCGCTTGATTGATGCATATAAATATCTTTATTATAAATCATGCAGGGAGTATTACAGATTATATGGAGACTGCAATGTAAATAGAACTGGAAAGAAAAAGAAAAAAAGATGAAAGAGTAGATAAAAGAGAGACAATGATAAAATGTCTTCAGCCACCCCACAGTGTACATTGGATATTGCCTGGACACCCTCATAAATATGTTCTGGCTACGCCTCTGTTGCTTTTCTGGTAATTTAATTAAAATTATGAATAAAAATAAGTTATATCTCCTTATACAGGAGAGCAAAGTTAGCATGAGTTCTCATCCATTATAAAAATATACGTATATATGCAAAAAAAAAAAAATAATTTCCCGCCACTGTTAAAAAAACAACCAAAAACTGCTCTAGTTCCAACTTGCACTGTAAACTACATTACCCAGAAGACATTGGTACAACAACACAACCACGGGCCGCGTTCAGCCAATCACAGTCGACTCCCGATGTTCTCCAACTGACGTGTCTCAGAGGATTGTTATTGAGAAAAACACGAAGCTTCTTTGAATGCCATTTGTTCAACCAACAGGCAGGTTCTTCTAACAGACAGCTGAAACCATGGCGGAACCCAGTAGGCAGGATATTTCTGCTATTTTCAAGAGACTGCGCTCCATTCCGACGAATAAGGTAAGTTTTTATGGACGGCAGACGTTTGGGTGTCTTTAACAAGGAAGTCAGCAGAAGCAGATATCTGACACGTCGCACTTTGTGGAAAAAAATGGTCTCGGCTCGTTTTAACAAGCTAAAATCAGCCATCTCCGCGTTTTTTTTTTTATTATTTATTTTCTTAAATAATCCTAGCTGATGGGAAAAAATGTTAAAACATTTATGTTGTTGATACATATAAGACCGATATAATAGTTTTTAAAGTTAATTTCTCTAACCATATGTAGCACTAGCTAAAACCGACAGTTAATACAATTTTAGTTGGTTTAAGCTTATTAAGACGTTTATTCCAAATTAAACGCCTTGTTTAATTGATGAGGAAGCAGCTGTATGATTCAACACATGTACTTCAGACCCTCACAGCTGTTGGCTTATTGATTGAGAACATGAATCCAGATTATGACTAATTTCAGTGTGTTTGTTTTTTTTTTTT
>NW_015151273.1:291155-329551 GCF_000732505.1 Cyprinodon variegatus | reverse complement strand
TTAATATGAATGATTTTTGACATACAGCTCATGAAAACCCAAAATTCCTATCTCACAAAATTAGCATATCATTAAAAAAGTAATCTAAATCAACAAATAAATTGTTAATTAATTATTTAAACATTTGGAAAAGATTCCTGAGGCCTTTAAAACTTCCAGCCTGGTTCATCACTCCAAACCCCAATCATGGGTTAGACTGCTGACCTGACTGCTGTCTAGAAGGTCATCATTGACACCCTCAAGCAAGAGGGTATGAAACAGAAAGATATTTCTGAACAAAAAGGCTGTTCCCAGATTGCTGTATCAGGGCACCTCAGTGGGAAGTCGGTGGGAAGGAAAAAGTGTGGCAGAAAACGCTGCACAATGAGAAGAGGTGACGGACCCTGAGGAAGATTGTGGAGAAGGGCCGATTCCAGACCTTTGGGGACCTGCAGAAGCAGTGGACTGAGTCTGATGTAGAAAAATCCAGAGCCACCGTGCACAGACGTGTGCAGGAAATGGGCTACAGCTGCCGCATTCCCCAGGTCAAGCCACTTCTGAACCAGAAGCGGCAGCAGAGGCACCTGACCTGGGCTACAGAGAAGCAGCACTAGGCTGTTGATCAGTTTTGCATGTCATTTGGGAATCAAGATGCCAGAGTCTGGAGGAAGACTGTGGAGAAGGAAATGCCAAAATGCTGGAAGTCCAGTGTCAGGTACCCACAGTCAGTGATGGTCTGGGGTGCCATGTCAGCTGCTGGTGTTGGTCCACTGTGTTTCATAAAGGGCACGGTCAATGCAGCTAGCTATCAGGAGATTTCGGAGCACTTCATGCTTCCATCTGCTGAAAAGCTTTATGGAGATGAAGATTTTATTTTTCAGCACAACCTGGCACCTTCTCACAGTGCCAAAACCACTGGTAAATGGTTTACTGACCATGGTATAACTGTGCTCAACTGGTCTGCCAACTCTCCTGACCTGAACCCCGTAGAGAATCTGTTGGATATTGTGAAGAGAAAGTTGAGAGACGCAAGACTAAACAAGCTAAAGGTTGCCATTGCAGTATCCTGGGCCTCCATTAAAACCTCAGCAGTGCCATCAGGCTGGTTGCCTCCATGCCACATCACATTGAAGCAGTCATTTCTCCAAAAGGATTCCCAACAAAGTATTGAGTGCATAACTGTACATAATTATTTGAAGGGTGACTTTGTTTTGTATAAAGAACACTTTTCTTTTATTAGTCGGATGGAATATGCTAATTTTGTGAGATAGGAATTTTGGGTTTTCATGAGCTGGATGCCAAAATCATGCGTATTAAGCCAATAAAAGACCTGAAATATTTCAGTTAGTGTGCAATGAATCTAAAATATATGAATGTTCGAGTTTTATCTTTATATTATGGAAAATAATGAATTCTATTACAATATGCTAATATTTTGAGAAGGAACTGTATGTTAGATTCTGTCAGATTGGATCCTGAGCAACTGTGAACACATCTTTTTTTTTGCTTCTGTCTCCTCGAACCCCAGTTGGCCTCAGCAGATGGCCGCTCACACTGAGCCTGGTTCTGCTGGAGGTTTCTTCCTGTTAAAAGGGAGTTTTTCCTCCCCACTGTCGCTACAAGCATGCTTTGTGTGAGAGATTGTATTTGAGTCAATGATTCGATGCAATCAACTGGTTTTCCTTAGATAGAAAACTTTGAATCAATTTGACTGGTGAACTGTAAGTTGCCTGGAATGGCATGTGTTGTGAATTGGTGCTATATAAATAAACTAATTAAATACTGTTCTGTTGCATAGGTCTACTGAGCTGGATTTTAACTGGTCATGGTTCCAGCTTAGATGTATGCAAGTTGGAGGAAATGCCAGCGCTGTGAGTAACTGAGGAAGTCTTCACCTAATTTGAATTCAGATTTCTGTACATTATTGTGAATCTGCTGATTTCCTGTTTTTTTTTCTTGTTTATTCTGACTCCTCTTTGACAGGTTGCATTTTTCAACCAGCATGGTTGCAAAACCAGTGCTGCAAATGCAAAGTACAACAGCCGTGCTGCCCAGCTGTACAGAGAGAAGATCAAAACTTTAGCAACACAAGCTACCAGACGTCATGGGACTGAGGTAAAACAAACTTCCTGGCTTACCATGTAGCTTACTTTGCTTATCAAATAAAGGGTCTTCATGGTCAGATCACTAAATTAGTAAATTTTCTCATTTTCACTTCAGCTGTGGCTCGACAGTCAGGGTCCTCTTTCTCCAACTTCTCCCGAGGACAAGCAGGTTGACTTCTTCAGTCTGCACTCACAGGTAAAGGACCAGATTAGGTACAGAAACATTGAAAAGATACACTTATTTTACTCTATTATCCATAATGTGATATTATGGATAACAGTATAACCAGATATATCAACTCTAGATATTTTTTATGGGCGATAGGAGCTTTCTAGATGGTTAAAACTTAAAGGATCCTCTAAACCCTGTAGAAATCCTCCATGCTATAGTTGATTATTAATATTGTGAAACGGTTCTAGTAGAATCTTAAGAAGGCTACCCTTAAAATTTACATTTTGTAGTTTTTCTCCTCTTTAAGGTGCCTTAAAATTTACTTTTTAACTACTTTTACATATTTCTTTTTTGTAAAAATATAATACATACACCATGTAGATTTACATGCACTGTGTTTTTCTTTTTTAAGGCATATTTATTGAAGATTTTGTCATCCAAGTTAAAATGATATTTTACTTAAACTGCAGTTATTTGTTTATTGTTCAATTTAAGTTTTGTATATGCTTAAATTATCCAGTTAAGGGAGATTTGGGTTTAAGTTATATTTTTTTGCAGGATTTGCCTGAAAATCTGAATATGGCAAAAATGTGTCTCAGCAACCCTGTGTCAGAAAAGTCTTCAACCCTGGAAAAAGATGAAGATAGAAATGGTATTTGTAATCAGAGATGAATAATAAAAACATCTATTTGTGATTTTTAAGAATTATCGTTGATCCAACATTCATTTTGATTTCAGGAAATTCAGAAGAAGGTCCAAGTGTTGAACTGCTAAGTGTTTCCCCTAAATCAACCCCAGGTTTGTTTAAAAGTTTCACCGTAAATCATTTACTGCTTTAATTGTATTTAAACTGTATCATTATAATTGTGAAAACATTAAACTTATTATTCCTCCTCATTTCCAGAGCCGTCCTCACTTCTAAAAAAGAAGCCAGCAGCTTCCAAGAAAACGGTACATTTAAAAAAAATAATTGGAAACATTTTCAAATCATGGGTTTTTGCTATACAGTGTTGTATTATAATAAAAACAGTTTATGTATTTCTGCAGCTCATTAAGTTTAAAACAAGCCACGATCAGAAATGATAACGTAAGGGAATACTTGGTGTTAGTTTGTTTAGCTTTAGGCTTAAAGGGACTTTAAAACACTGTTTTAGCACAGATGTACAATTTCTTACCTCTGTTCAAAAAGGGTAATTTCACAGCACTTTGTCACGTAATGTAGCATAACAATGAAAATCAGAATGTTATTAAAGAAAATGGGGAAAAAAACAAAACAAACCGAAACTCATCAAACTTAAAATGTAACAAAAATTCTACTTTTACTTGGTCCTACTTTGAGTTGTCAGCAGAGGTGTCAAGTAGCAAAGTACAAATACTTTGTTAGCTTACTTAAGTAGAAATTTTGGCTGTCTATACTTTACTGGAGTAATTATTTTTTTAAGAGATTTTTTGAATACTACTCCTTACATTTCGTTGCAATTATCTCTACTTTCTACTCCTTACATTTTAAAAATAGACTTAATAGTTTTGTTTCATTTGAGCTCACTTGCATTATTGCCTGTTGGTACCGGTATTTAAAAATAATAAACATCAAAATAATTTGTTTCATCCAGAAAATTAGTTTAATTAAGTCTAAGGAAATTATCACTCAGAATGCATCCATACTTAACATTTTTTCATGTATTACTTTTATACTTTATTTTCTAGTTTTAAAACTGGTACTTTTACACTTAAAGCTTAAGTTGATACTCTAACTTCTACAAAAGTGTTTTTAAACAGTAGGATTTCTACTGGAGTAATAAACATTAATTCTTTTGACACTTCTGGTTGTCAGGCTTATCCAGGTTCATCCATATGCTAAAAATTAGTGAAATGACCCTTTATCAGTCTGCTGAAACATATCAATAATGAAACTAAGCTACGGTAGGTGGTCTTTTAGCCCAAATTTTACACTGGCTAATACGACAAGGTATAAAGCCTTGGAGTTAAGAATGTATGTGATGTCTCTCGAGTGTAATCGGGTAGCTAAGCTTGTAAATGTGTTCCAGTTCTACATTTAGTGTAATAATCTTTATTAAACTAGATTTCAGTTCTATTTCTGGTATGTCCACTGATCATCTTTAGGACTCTGCGTTTTAAATTTGCTTTGGCACAGACTGAACTTTCGTAATGCCTCTCTCTGTCTATAGCTGGCTTCTAAGAAAGGCGGACTGGGTGCTCATAAGGTCAGCAGCCAGAATTTCTCTCAGGTGGAGAAGGCCGCTCAGGCTGCGGACAAACTCAGAGAGAAGGAAGAGAGCTCTACCTCAGATGCTAAGAGGAATGTCCCCTCAGATGAGTCCATGTGAGAACACTAACTGTATTATCATGTGATATTTAAACAAATCACTTACCGTCACCTTCTTAATGTCATTTCTTCCCTTCTTACTATTTTCTTTAGTACAACATCCATGCGTCTGGCCTATAAGGATATAGAGCAGCAGAGGAAACAGGAGGAGAAGAAGCTGAAGGGATTAGAGGGGAATAAGAAGGAGCAAGCAGAGAGACTGGGCATGGGTCTAGGCATGAGGAGGTACGGTGATGTAGAGTTCCCACTAAAATCTTTAGCTTTCTTTGCTTCTTCTGCTCATTTTAAATATTTCTCCTCCTCCCTCTGCAGCGGAGTTTCTCACTCCGTTATGTCAGATATGCACATCATCCAACAGGAGAGTCCTCTTGGAGCCAAAAGCACCAAAGGCCGCAGATTTGCTGAGGAAGATGAATATGAAGGAACATTTAGCTCAAGGTGGGATAAATATATATATATAAACTTGGACCTAATGTTATTAATATTATCAGTTCTTTAGTTGATGTTGATCAAATAAACCATGTTTTTTTATCTTTAGGCACCAGTCACGGTTTGAAGATCAAACAGACTCCTCTGATAGTTTCTCCACACGGTGGGGAGCTGATGATGGAAACGGGGGAGGATGGATGAAGGAGAGCAAGAAACCAGAGCCAGACTTCTACCTGTCCTCCACCATGTCTTCACTTGATGACAGGTAAAATCCTTTATTGTGTTCTGCCCTTTAACCCACCCTCCTGTTTAGCTCTGTATCAAAACAAGAACAGGCTTGTTTACTTGAGATGGCGTAAAGCTGGTTTAGTTATATCCTTTATGATTGCTAAATGTAAACATCATGCGTTTGCTAAATGTAAGGTCTGAGTCCATGATAACATATTCTGCTATCTTTACAGTCATATATTCATGATCAAATCTGATTTCTAACCTTGCATTTTTTTGGACATAAACAATTGCATCATTCTTTTCTGCTTTAATCTAAAGAAAAATCCTGATCCTGGCAGCTGACTGTTAAGTTATGGATATGAATTTGTAATTTGATAGTAATACATTTTATTTAAAGGCATCTAAAACAGAAGGTGTTTTAGTAATATTTTATCTGATGTATCCAAAAACTAAAATCTTTTAACTAAGATATGAACCAGTTTATTTTACCATAAGATCATTATGAATGATCAAGTGTATTCTGTTAAACCCGAACTGTTAAAAAAAAAAAGTTTTTTACCGTATTAATCTATAATTTTCTGGGAAATGATTAACACTAAAAGGTAAATGTTATACAATGACTCACATGTCGGCAACACAAAGAAACTGCTTATTCAAAGCCAAACCCGGTTCGATCCGTACAGCCTCCGCTCTGGATTCCTGAGCAAGACCCTTAACCCCACACTGGAGCTACACAATGGCTGCCCACTGCTCCCCAAGGGGATGGGTTAAATGCAGAGGTGAATTTCTCCAATGTGAGATTAATACATTTAGATTATTATTAATTTAGCCCAAAGACAGTTCCTGGTGCTTAACGTGAAGGGAAATAAAATCAAGTAAAAATAAAAGCAAGTAAAGTAAATAAAACAGTTGAATCACAACCTTAAAACGAATAATACCTCAGTTAGCAGTCTAATTTCAACAGTCAAAGGCAGCTCTAAACAAATTGGTTTCTAACTTTGCTTTCAGCACTTTTACAGTATTCTTGGTGTTTGTTCCAGATCAGTGGAGCATTGGAACTTAATGCTTCTTCTCCATGTTTGGTTCTAGTTCTGTGTGTAAAGAGTAGGCTTGAACTAGAAGACCTGAGTGGTCTGGGCAGTTGATACACTGACAACAAATCTTTTATGTATTGAGGTGCTGATCCATTCACTGATTTAAAGACTAACAGAAGGATTTTAAAGTCTATTCTCTGAGCTTCAGAGAGCCAGTGGAGGACTTCAGAACGAGGGTGATGTGCTCTACTTTCCTAGTTCTAGTGAGAACACAAGCAGCAGTGTTTTATCAGCTGCAGCTTTCTGATGGAATTTTAGGCAAAGCTGTTGAAATAATCAATTCTACTAAAGATAAATGCATGAAAGAGTTTTTCTAGATCCCACTTGGAAGTTAGTCCTTTAATCCTGGAGATGTTCATCAGGTGATAAAAGGCTGACTTAGTAACTGCCTTCACATGCCTCTGAAGGCTCAGGTCTGAGTCCATCATGACATCAAGGTTTTGGCCATAATCAGAGGTCTCTAGCTATGATAGCTGAAGCTGTGAGTTAACTCCTCCTTTGGTCTGAAGATTATTATCTTAGTTTTTTTTATTCAGTTGGAGAAAAATATGGTGCATGCAGGATTTGGATCAACAAGTGATCAACAGTATCAAACGCTGCACTGAGGTCCCATAATACCAGCACTGTGGTTCTCCAGAGTCTGAATTTATACAGATATCAGTGTACACCTTCATCAGGGGTTCTTGGTACTGTGGTTTGATCAGAAACCTGACTGGAAGGCATCAAAGCAGCAGGTCATTCTTAACTTTTAACTGTATAACACACTGCTTTTTCACCAATCTCACTGATAAAGGGAAGGTTTGAGATGGGCCTGTAGTTCTGCAGGACAATTTTTCCAAGCTTCTCTCTTTGAACAATGGTTTTGATAATTACTGTTTTTAAGGCCTGGGAGAAAAACCTGACATAAGGAATGTGTTTATGATTTGAATAAATTCAGACTCAAACAGGTAAAACCTTCTTAACAAAACCTGTGGATGAAATATTATTATTTTAACTCCTGAGAGCATTGGTACTGGAGTTGATGTTAACGTACAGACTGCTTTTCTAATACCTTGTATTTTCTCAGTAAAGAACTTTGGAAAGTCGTTGCAGGCCTGTTACACCACTGATAAAGACAAGACTTTACTTTTATTGCTTTAATGAAAGCAGACAATCTTCATAAAATGAAAAAAAAAATTATAACTTTATACAAGGATCCATTAGGAATTAACCAGACTTAAGTCTGAGTTTTTCCTCCAAATAAACCTTTAAAACAAAATTGTTGTTTTTCTTTTATTTTATAATTATATGTAATGTTTTTTTCTTTTCATTTCAAAAATTATCTTGGAAAAACATTACTTGTTAAACTTGGGTTGATTAATATCCAAAAGGCATAAAGAAAGATCAGCATTAAACAGAAACATCTGCTTCCACCCATTTATGAAAAGAATTATCCATATCTAATTATCCACAAGGGGGCACCAATGTCTCATTTATTTTTAACTGAATTACTATGTTTAGTTTTCCATGTTATATTAACTGCAGAACTTTACCTGGGTAGTTCAGAGTAACACAAAGAGAATCAATGGGTAGCAAATGAGGGTATGAACTGATTTGGCTGTAAATTTACCTTGCCCTGTAATTTTTTTTTACATTTATTTATGTCCAAGTGATTTCAGGTAATTTCTAAGTGTAATAAAGCTCATGATATGAGTCATCAAAGTATTGCAAATGTTTTTATGTCAGATTGCATCAAAATGTGTCTACATTTTGTTTATAAAAATGAATTTGTTGAAAGTTTCCACCTTGTATTGCTAATTATTTTCTGTCAACAGAACGGTGTCCAGAAAAAAAGCAGACTCAACACCCATCTCGGATTCTGGAGAGGCTCGGAAAAAGTTTGGAGGTGATGTCAAAGCAATCTCCTCTGATATGTATTTTGGAAAACAAGACAACTCTGAGGTAACGTACCTAGTCACAAAAAAGAGAAGAAAATACCATAAAATAGTTATTTCTTCAATGCATCTGCCTGAATACCAGGGGGTGACGGTTGAATAAAATTTATACAAACCGATAGCAGACAAGGATTTTAAAAATATATATTTTTCTGTAACAGTATGAAACCAGAACGCGACTGGAGAGGTTTGCAGGGAGCGCCTCAATAAGTTCAGCTGATCTTTTTGACGATCCAAAGAAAGAAACTGGTAAGAAAACTTTTTATTTGTTTATAGAAATAAATAATTTTGCTTCTGCAGTAAAAAGGTTAGGTCTTAATCATTTTAAAGGATACTTCATAGATTCAAGACTTCCTTTTATTTCCAGTTTTATAACTCTCAATATTTGTGCAAAGTGGAGAAATAAGTCAAAAAACACGAGGGAATGAAACACATCATAGGGAAAATAATTGCAAAATCCTCCTAATGTGAGTAAATAAAGTGAGCCTGATAATGTTCTATGCAGAGAGCTAGAGGAAATGAGCAGAAACGTTGTCTGAGAGCAGTAGCTTGGACTCCTAACAAACCAGCACCCTATAATGGGATTTAAAAGCTTTCCATATTGAGCATCATCTGTCTGTTATTCATCATATGGTGAACATGAATATAAAATGTTAGCAGCAGTTAGATGGGTGTAGCTCCAACAACCTTCATCAGAAGAATTTACTTTAGTGAGATTTGTAGTGGTTGTATAAACATAACATTTTAGTTAAGCTAATGCTACAAGATGTAGTTGGTGAGATATGAGAAAAAATAAAATGTATACAGTAAATATATATATTTTTTTAAACATTTGGAAACCGGTGATGTCATTAAAATGCAGTTGGAATTGAAAATGAGCCAAGTCTTTGTTTGCTCCGTGTCAATTTCCACAGGAGGCTCCTATCGCCTGACCAACGTCCTGCCCAGCGCTCCAGACATGTCAGGGCTCAAACTCGGCATGCGCTCGGTTGCTGGGAAACTGTCGGTCATGGCTAGCGGCGTAGTCAACACAATTCAGGTCAGTGAAAAACTTTAAACTCCAGAATAAAATCTTTAAATATCCGTCCCTCCTTGATGAGCTAATTGTCTTCTTCCTCTTTAGGACCACTACAATTCCTAAGGGACATTTTGGATGTAAATACCATTTCCAGTGAGCTTTGAAGAGACGTCCATACTTGTAGCAAGTCTGCACAATTACCAAAAAATTACCTTGTGTATATTTTTGGAATTAAGTGACGTGTTGGGATATAAAAGATATGAGATATCTTCTGTTTAACTTAGACTTGAATATTGTTACTCTGCTTTAAGGTTCCTGGGTTTATGTATTTAGAAATGCTTCAGTTAGCAGATCAAGTAGCTTCAAAGTGTCATGAAGAAGGTGTTTCCATCTTTTTATCTAACGTTATTGAGTTCACACTAGATTCAGATTTGTTAATTGGGTCCATCCATCATGATGCTGCTACAGATTTCTCTCGGTTTAGTCGAAAAAAGCTTCAAAGTGTCCTTTAACCTCCCGAAGTGCACTTACAGACCAGACCAAACAAAACGATAACCGAAACCTGAAGGAGCCAGATAGTTTTCATCTACATTCTGAAGAGCTATAACCGATTATTTTATTTTGCTTTGTTTACGTTTTAAGTAAAGGTCAAACAAATGAAGTTAGAAAAGGAAGAAATACTTGATGAAGATTTTGTAGAATGCCGATCAGTGATTTTCTAACATTCACCAACGCTATGAAAGTCTTTTTGATTTTGGACTTTTAAGGATCCAGTTTGCTTTTTTTCCCTTGGGATATTTTTTTAGGCAACAGCCAACTTGAATGAGTTTTACAGATTAGAACTAAATAAGTCTGATTATCAGTCTTCAATACATATACTAGTCTACTTTTCAATGATTCATGCTGAGGACTGTTCTAGAAGCCCTTTCGGGTCCATTTAAGAACCTGTTTAAACACCCAGTTGGGCTAAACCATCGAGCTCAGGAATTAAGATAAATTTAAAGACCAGAAGTAGTTTATTGTTTTCATAGTTTCATTTTGACGTAAAAGTATACAAAATAGGCCCCCAGTATAGCGCTATTACCACCATGTTTGACATATGGTACAGTATTCATCGTTTCATCCTCTGATTAGAAGGTATTTGGCTTTTCCCTGTGGATAATTGAAATTTGGCCCATGTTCTTTCTTGCTGAGCACCTTCCTATCCCTGAGGATGTTAAATTAATTTTAGTAAGACTCAACACTCATGTCCCAGCAGGTTTCAGTTATTTACAGGTTGAAACTCTGGTGGTTCTAGTTACGTCCTGTAATACTCCAATAAATGTCCTTTTCTCTGAGGGGGCAGCTGGTTGCTTTAACTAGACAATAATCCAAAACTGGTTTAGAAATGGATTATGCATGACTGAAAAAGGCTTTGGGGAAACTCCGACCTCTATTGTACTAAAAAATGTAGTCACTGCCAGGAAAACCAAACAATTTAAATTAGCCTTTTTTTCCTAAAATCCAGCCAGAAATACACGAGGCTTTGAGATGTGTGGAAAAACCTCATTCCTAAGGAATATTTAGGGAGCCTGTAGGTCTGATCTTTGTCCTGAAAATGCCTAAATTCAGAGTTCTTCAACCAATTTTAGTTTTCTAAAAAGGTAGAAGTTTGTTTCAGCATAATTTCACAATAAAAACTGTTTCAAATACATGTTTTAAGAAATGTAAAATAATATTTACCCCCTGCTGACTGTTAAATTTTCATCAGCACTCCGTCTAAACTTAATGGGAATTAAATGACACAAAGAAACATGACTTTTACTATGTAGTAAAATAAAATTATAAATGGAAAAATGGGATTTCTGTTAACTAATTTGAATTTTTTTTACCAAAGACAATCTTTTTCTGTTTTCGTTACACAATAATAATAAAAAATAAAAAAAAAACACTTGTTAGACTATTAAAATATTAATTTACCTTTTTGTAAATTTATTGCACTATTTAATGGATTTTTTTCTTTTCATTTTTGACTAAACGGGCTGCCACTTTATTGTCACTATTTGAATATGAAGCGTTATTACAATGAAAAGGTGCCTTTAAGCTTGTAAGGTTGGATTGTATTGACATTTTTTTTTTTCATTTGGAAACTTGTTGAATTTACAAAGTTTTTTTCAGATGAATTTTTGTAGTTAATGTTGCTGTTGAATCTTCATGGCTGCTGTGTTATTCAGTCCCATTTTGAAAAGCGTCTCCTTTTTGGATACTTCATTAATCTACTCCAATATATTTGGTATGCAAAGTAGGTTAGATCACTCATCCCGTTGCAATACAATAGTTGTAAAAACATAAGAGGACCTCCATGCATTGCTGTTGCTCTTTGTCTGTCAGGCCAGCAGGTATTCAGTCAATACTGCTTAGGATTTGCTCAGAAAATGTGAGACATTCAAAAGTGGACTAGAAATTTCCAGAGTTACCATCTGCCAACTTCATGGATTCTTTATGAAGTGAATCTGATATTTAGTCACCTATTTTCCAATCGTAGTTCCTAAAGCTGGCACTGCTAACACCTTCTAGATGTCTGTTACCTTTTACTTGACTGCTTAAGATTCTGGACAAGTTAACTCCCATCACTATAAGCTTTGATCCAACGAACTCTAGTTCACTCAATCTGATTGAAATGTTATACCGGTATTTGGATTCTTGTTACCTGATTACTCCAGAAGGAAACAATGATAATTTGCACGTGGCAGCTTTGACGTCAATGTTCCTTGACTCAGAGTTAATTATACTTTTGTTTTTTTGCTTTGTCCTTTTGCTTGGTTACAAACAATGTCACTTTTTCAATTTTTCATTATCCTTCCGCAGTTTGTAGAAGACAGATCCTGAAGATGAGATGGAACCATAGCTTTTCCAGTAATAGCTGTGTAGTATAGTGTTGTGAAGAGCTATTGGTTGTCATTTATGTATAAAATAAAGCTATCAATAATCATTTTTTGTTGGTTTTTTTGACACAAATGTTTGCAGGAACTCTGCAGCTGTGCCAAAATAAAGTTCTTTTTGCCTTACTACTTCTCTTTATTACCTAAGTCCAATATTCCATCTACTCTAAGCAGCTTCCCTGTCCCAGCTGGGGAAAATATCGCCACAGCATCATGCCTCCACCACCATGTTTCACGGTGGTATGGTATGCTCAGGATCTTATCATTGTTTTTTGTTTTTTTTTGTTTGTTTGTTTTTTTTGCCTCACATGGCATCTTAAATGAACAATTAGTTTTATGCTACCTTTCCAGAAAACCTCTTAATATATATTTTTCAACATTTTTTTTGTCTGCAGCATAAGACAAAATCATTTGCTCAGTCTGGATATACATTGCGATGCGTTGTGATGAGACTGCTGTGCAGTGATTGAGTGTTATGGTTCTAACATGACAAAAATCAAACATTTAAGCGGTGCTGAAACCTTACAGCACCGCAGCTTCCAGTCTGTTTTTTTTTTGTATTTTTTTTTTTCAAATTGCTATTAATTAGCCCGACTTGTAGATTTCCATATACACAGTTTAGTTGTCTTTTTATTTATGTATTAAGGTACATTAAAACTAAATCACAGAGTTAACAGTTTAGGCTCCATGAGAGAATAATAGGTTAATAAAGGACTTGATTTGTCCCTGATCATTTCAACTATTTCATTATGTTCTCTTTTAGACAGTTACATTTTCAATAAATATTGTTTTTGTGCTTTTAATATGAAAAGTATGAAGAAAATAAAGATGTGGATTCCTCAGAGTAACTTAAGAACCTTGTGGCTTGTTACTTTAAAATTATGGCTGGGTCTTTGCCTTTTTTAAATGAAATGCTATAAACTTCACATCTTTTATCATTTTTACATAGTTGGAATAATGGTATTTAATTGGTACATATGGACATATAAAGTCACATTTTACAAAATTGTTAAAGAAAAATATAGTGCTTTCCAGGTTAAGATGGTAGGTCATTTATATAACCTTTATTTTTCGTAATTAAAATATTAAAATCCTCTAATATTAGTGAGATTCAGAACAAAACCTCTCGCCAACGTGGCTTCCTGCTGCGTTCATGGAAACTCCTCCATAGTCGGAATTTTAAATATTACCACTGCTGCAGTTTATAAGTGCGGAGAATGCAACAGAAAATTAAATTTTAAGTTTGATACAGAATAGTCGGTGCGGATTTAGATGATAGCTAACTACTACCGTATTAGTTGTGCGGTTTTGATAAACCGTCTTTGTTTTGGTTATAAAATAACCAATTGCCCGCGAAGGTAACATTTTGCCAGCGGGCACAGTAGGAGTTTTGTAGCGGTAATTTTTGCTAATCTCCGCTGTTATTAACGGGCATATCTTGCTTTTTTAACTATGAACTTGTTTTTTAGAACGATATCCCACTTTATTCTACACCCGTTGAAATAATTGAGTGCATTTTTCCCAAAGTAAGGCCTGGTTAAATACTTTAATTCGGTTTTTATTCTCTCACTGCTAAAATGCCTGCGGAAATTAAACAGAGGAGGAAGAATCTAAAACAGAACGACGAAACTTCGCACAATTCCACTGCAAACGGAAAGGATGAAGCGCAAAAAGCGAAGCTGGAAGAAGCAGAGAACAGTGGGGCAAATAAAAAGTCCTCAGCTTCAGACGTTAAAGGTTTGATGTGTTTACTGTCGCTTGTAGCTTGCGGAATTCTGAGTTGGTAAGTTCGGGACAGTTATAGTTTTGATCTCTTTTCTGTTGTTTCTTTGCTGAGTGTGTTTCTATCATCCAGGATGGTGCTGCAACAGAATGAGAAGTTCTCTCAAATCGAAGAGAAGTACAGAGCTCTGCACGAAAAAACTTCCAGCCTGTTGGTCATGGAGGAGGAGATGGTTAAAGTTTCCAAGAAGGTGAGTGCTCATATTCCTGCAGCACTGCTAATTAACAGCTGTGTCAAAATATTACACATTTAGTGAAATGTTCTTTCATTTATCAACTTCGACCGTGATAAAAAAATCAACTTGAGCCGCAGTAGTAGACATGCAGTATGTCAGCTGTTTAGAACCTCCACGCCAGCAGAGGGCGCCAGCCTTTCACAGCTGAACCAATTATATCTTCCGTCAATCAGCGAAATAGAAACCTATTTAGACAATAATAATAATAAAAAAAAAATTTAAATAGCTAACATAGGAAATTTAATGTGATATTTTAAGTAAAAAATAGTTAATTTTTTATTTGACATAGAAGAAAAACAAGAAATAAATTTGATTACATGTAAAAGCCAGAAAGGAGTGTTGTGGTTTTTTAAAACCACATTTCCCAAATTATTTATAAGGGAATCTGAGGATAAAAGCTAACAAATATAATAAATGTAGTAACCCTTAAGGGCTGGTTATACTCCCCGCAGCAGTGTGTCGCAGTGAGCGTGACGCAGACATTTTTGATTTACGCTCAATTTTGAAGCGTGGTCTGCGACATGTTATATTCCACGCCACAACGCAAGAGAATCATCAACTACTTGTGGGTCTAGATACGGCAGAGGCGTTGAGGAAGTGGGGGCAAGTTTGTGCGACAACGGAGGGACTTGAGTGTGAAAAAGAGCGGGCATCCAGGTGCTAAAAGGGTTTCTTTGTTCTCACACACCTTGCTCTTCTATTTGGTCCAACGTCACGAGTTGTTTTCCACAATTGCAGTTTATAAAATCAGAACAAGCCGGCCTCCTGTCTGCGGCACTGTCTGCAGTCAACTACAATCTGGGAGAGGTGCAGCAGAGTGTCTGCGGAGGGGGCGGGGACGTCTTTTTGTTCACTGCAACACCTACGCAGACGACCTAGTTTCGAAGTATAAATCAGCCTTTACTACTAGTAATGATTACTATTGATAGTTTTCATGTCCATTTAATAACCAAGCTGTTTTAGTTTTAGCAGTTTTATAAGCCCCCTGGTGGTGTGCAGGTCTAAAGCAGCTGCTCTGTTTGCTTATGATCGGGGCCATCTCTCCTAAGGTCAATGAGTTAGTTTGAAATATTATTTTGAAGCTGCTATATAAAAAGAATTAAATCATAAGATAACTAAATGTGAAGTGAATCTTTAAATCTTATGTAATGTTAACTGAATTTTGTTTTTTTGTTTGACAATCAAGAGAAATCCTGTACGTACTTTTCATTTTTTTTTATGAATTTCTTTTCTCTTTTCTAGTTATAAACTAAGATATTTAAACATGTTGAGCTACAAGCCAACCTTTCTCTGCTCTTAAAGCATTTAAATGTGAACTATTAGTGCATTAGTTAGTAAACAGAACATGAGTCCTGCTGTTTATAAAAACTTTGCCGTAGACTTTCAGGAAAACCTCCAACAGTGTCGTTCTGTTGTACAAAGAGTCAAAGAGCTTCACAGAAACAGCGCTACTCTTTTTTTGTTGCGGCTGTAGCTTGCTGCATCCGAGGACGACCTTCAGGAGGCGCTCTCTACGGTTTCCATGGCAACCAGACTCCAGCAGGACATCTCCGCTCTCCACAGCGTTATCATGGCAATGCAAGCCGAAGAGAACTCCGCTTCCCGAGACCTGCAGACGGTTAATGCCCACTTCCTCAACGTGACGGAGACGTGGCAGGAGAGGCTGGCGGCCATCAACTCGGACCTGGTGGCCCTGAAGGCCGAGGCCAGGGAGGCCCACGCCGGCGCCATGGAGCAGGTAAACGAGGCGGAGCAAAAGGCGCGGACGCTGGCGAAAAGGCTGGAGGAGCTGGAGGACAGCACAAAGAGGAACGCCCGGGTTCTGGAGCGGACGGAAGAGGACGATGCCAAGCGGGCGCAAGATCACTTGGACTGGAACACCAAACAGATCCATAAGCTGCAGGAGCAGATCAGCAGCCTCACCAAGAGGGAGGCTGAGCTGAGCTCCCAGCTCCAGGATTACATCCCCAAGGCTCAGCAGTGTGAGGAGAACCTTCCACAAGTGGAGGAGGCTGTACGCTCGATCCTGAAGCTGAACAGCGATCTAAACGGGGCAGAGAGGAGGTTGGAGGAGGCAACGCTGCAGGTGTTTGGGACGGAAGACAGCATGTTGAAAGCTCTGAACGAGATCCTGGAGATCAGACAGGAGCTGGACACACTGCACGCACAAAACAGCATTCTGAAGATGAAGAATGAGCTGTCCGTAGTTAAAGAGGCAGTCAGTGAACTCACCAGGGTTCTGAGGGGAAACAGGGCGGAGACCCAAACAGACCCGGACACTTTGGAGGATGAGGAATGGAAAGATGACGAGGATGAGCCGTGGCCGGAAAATGAGCTAAACGAAGCATCTGAACGTCTTCAGAATGACATTATTGAATGAGTGTTTGGGAACCAGGGCTTTTCTCAATGTTTTCTGTTGTAGTTTTTTAGTCAAATCAAGTGTTGCATTTGCTTTTTTTTTTTTTTTTAACATTTTTACCTCAGAAATAGCATCACAGATGTCAGCAGTCACATCTTGGCTGCTCTTGATCTCAGTATTACACGTGTTATAAGTGATATTGTCACATTTTCAAACACTGAAAACAGGAGATGTTTTTATTTTGTTTTGACTCAATAAAGTAACTTTTTTAAAAGAATAAAGATGAGCTCTTTGCATTTTTCTTGAGTTTGGTAAACTGTGTTTCCCATTTCAGTTTGAAAGCGTTCAGCAGAAGCTGGAGGGTCTCGGGGCCCAGCGGGGGAACCTGGCCCCTCGCCTGCAGACTCTGGAGCAGGACATCGTCCAGCTGAAGGACTGGGCTTCCGGTTTGAGTGACAAACAGGGGCAGCTTCATAGCAGCTTGACATCGTTGAGAGACGCTGTGGAGCAAATCGAACATCGTACCTCCGCCATCACAAAGGACTTCACCAATAAGGTGTTTTACTTTCTTCTCTTGTTATAGTGGAGTGTTTCTCGAGAATGTCAAACATCTAGTTTAAATAATAGAGATCTGGGCTAAAATTGATTAAAACCCTATCGTATGATTAATTATGAATCAAGTTTGTGCTTAAAATTGTTTATAAGATTATTTGTGGTCAGCCTACAAATAATCTTTGCCTCCAGAAGTGATTTAGCTCGTCCAAATATAATGTTCCGGCATCTTACAATGATGTCCATCTTTTTATCGTAATGCAATAATTGTTGTCAAAAGGTTAAAACTTGGGTGAGATTAAACCACATATCCATGCTGAGTTTTAACTTATGCATTAAGTTCTTGTTAAATCAAATATTTTTAAGTCTTATTCCACTGTTGCACATGAAGATTGGTAAAATACAGTAAATTGTCATGAAAGTGTATGTTGGTGCTGCTTCTGCAGGTGTCCTCTGTCAGGACGGATGTGCGACGGATGGAGGGTCTGCGTTCAGAGCTGGACTCCATGTTGACGCAGCTTGGAGAGCTGGAGGATAAGACCAATCAGGTGGAGCGCGGCATGGTCAAACGCATCGGCGACGTTCTGGCCAGCAGCGTCGACCGGATCTCCAATCTCAGATCTGCGTCTGAACGCAACACCAAGGCCATAGAGCAGCTCCGGAAGCACATCCCTACGCTCACAGCCGCGGACCAGCAGATCTCAGAGCGTCTGCAGGAGCTAGAGAGCGGCCGGGCCCGCCTCATTAGGACGCTCACATTCGCCGCTGACCTCAAACCAAAGGTGGCTTCCATTAAGAGAGACTTTGAAGGGTTTGAGCCTCAGGTGTCTGATCTGATTCTCAGGATTGGACAACTGGCAGAAGATCTCTTAGAGAGGGAGCGGGAGATCGCTGAGCTCCGGCAGACTTTATCAAACCTCACTGCAGTGGAGGGAGATTTAAGTGTTACAACTAAACAGGTTAGTCAGATGGCTGACATATCAGACACTGGAGAGATGCCAAACCTAAACTGATGAACGTTACCTTCACTACTCTGTGATCACCTGTCAAACTACTGCAATAAAGATTAGAAATGAAGAAAAAAAAATCTGTAATTTTCTATCATGTTTTTAACACCAAGTTTTACTGAATCTGATTTTTTCCTACAGGGAAACAAGCATATCAGGGCTCAGAACAGAAGGATCCAGGGATTCAAGGCAGATAACACATTTAGATTTCTCAGAATGTTTTATTAACAACAGAATTGGATGGACGGCGTCTAAGGCAGGAACCTCTGGTCTTATCAATCAGTCTGAGTCCAGAGGTAGTGTATTGTTCCAGCCAGCTGGCTGCCAATGCGGCGCAGCGGTTAACGCACAGCGAGTCCCAGACGCAGGTGTCAGAGGACAGGCAGGAGATCAGAACCAAGCCGACAGATGTAGGCAGGATAATCAAGAGGGCGAAGCCAAAGCCAGTGTGTGAGACACGGTCGGTTGTCAGAGCCACGAGGTCAGAGATCCAGTGAGGCACTGAAGGAGAATCCAAGATGGAGTCAGGTAAAAGTTCCAGGCTCGAAATAATCTGGCACTGATGACTGGTCTGAAGGCTGGTTAAATAGATGTTAATGCAGGTGAAACCGATAAGCAGATAATCAGAACTGGGCGGAGCTAAGCATGTGTGTGAAATGAGTGATCAGACCATGCATCAGTGCTGAGATCATGACACCAAACACCTTAGATGGAAAATAAGAAACTGTTACTCGACTAATTTCAGATTAATTTAAATGGCAAATAAAATCAGTCAGATGTTTTAGTGTTCCTTATTTATCCACCGTCCATTGATGAAAGCATTCTCTCCCTTTGATGTTTTTCACATAGGGAGGGGTTCATGTGATTGACCAGCATATAGCATGCTTAAAGTATCAGGAGAGTTTTTAGTATAAGAATCTGAAAAGTGTGGCATGCATTTGTATTCCACCTCCTCAGCCGGTGCTTAGTAGAATCTGCTCACTGTGCAATGACAGCTGCAGGTCTTTTCCTGTACGTCTCTACCAGATTCACGCTGCTCTTTTTTTATGCCTGTATTTAATCTGAGGCTAAAGTTTTGACTGGACCAACTTTAAGATGTGAATATTTTTGGATCTGGCTGTATAATAAGGGTCATAAATTTCCATTCCAGTCTCTTGTTTTGCAGCCTCTAATAGATGCCGTGCAGCTGACGTCACAGACGGCCATATAGTACCTACTCTGTTCCCCCACGCGTAAAAGACACCCCCCACATATGTAGTGCAGAATCGTCATGACGTCAGGCTTCTGAAACGCTTCCATAGGTTCATTCATCTTGGACTGACTTCCGTTCTCCTAGGAAGAAGCATCCCTCAGCATGATGCTGCTAGCTCCATGGTAACCTATGGCCTCTCCCAAAGGTTAAGATTTGTGTAATTTTATTACATTACAAATTCCCACTTACTTTTTTCCTCATAAATTCAACACACATCTTTTAAATAAACCTTACATGATGCTTATTCATTAGTTGGATACAGCTTATGTATTTAAAATACGTAACTTCCATGTTTATTTTTTATAAAATGATTAAAGTAGTTACTCAAAATTACTACTAATGAGTGTATTTATTCCAAATACATAAAGTTTGTTTAAATTGCATAATAATGAGGGATACCTTAACGTAGTACAATGAACTTTATCTGATATAAATACATTTATTATTTTAAGTACCATAAGTATATTTTATTAATTTAAATCCATTAACCTGATGACAGTGTATTTACAATTAATAATCTTTATTTTGCACCTGAATATGCATCATGTAAGGTTTAGTTCAAAGGTTTTTGATACAATAATCTTAAAAAAAAACTAAATTGGAATTACTTTTGGTATAAAATTACATAAATATTAAATTTTGGGTGAAATATTTTTGTCCTAAAGGATTTAAAACACTGGTATCTGTGCTTCACTTATTTGCTGTCCCAAAATGCACCTTGTTTCGCATTGCGTAGCAACAAGGTGCTAAACAAAATAATTTTATCACAAATTTCAGTCATTAAAAAGAAAAACTCACTTTTGGAACAAAAGGTGTTTTTATTCTTTAAAAAAAATCTAACAAGTGAAAAACGTAAGTAAACAAAGGAGTGCTTAATTTCTTCCTTTTGCAACTGGAGGGTTTTTTTTTGTAAAAATAAAAAAAAAAATAAAAAAAATAAGAACACAAACATCAGAGAATGAAACTACAGTGCAGAATGTAGGTTTGAACTTCACAGATCAGCAGTTCTTTTTTCTTTGTTTCCTCTTATTATTTTTGTTCTAACAAGACTTACAGCATCAAGACATCCATGCCACCTTTTTGAAATTACATCTTAAAATTCTACTGTGGAGCTTTTGTCTCCTGTTCAGGCATTGTGGTGTGACATTACATGATAGTCTTTGGTGTTTTTCTCTCTTCCTGAAAGGCAGTGAACGCCTCATTGTGTTACAGGTGATCTATATTCTGTCCTCCAAAACAGTCAGTCTCTTCTCCAGCTCCTCCAGCTGCTCATCCAAACCCGTGTTCTTTGCTGTTAACTGGTTCTGGGCTTCAACGAAAGCAGCTAATTTGTTCTGCAGCTCCTCCAGGCTGCTTTGTCCTTCATCTCGCTTAGCTCCTGTTAAACCATCAACTTCCTGCTTGGTCTCCTGCAAGGCCTTCTCTAGAGTGCGAATGGCAAGATCGTGGCTTTCTAACGTTGCTACTTCGCTCCTCACTTCTTCAACTGCTGTTCTTAAGCTCTCCAGCTCCACCTGCAGAGGAGTGGAGCTCTCTGAAGCTAGCTTAGTTTCCTCTCCACTCAGACCTATGTTGGACTGAAGCTTCTCCATACGGCTTTTTAAATCCTCCAGCTCTTGTTTTAGATCATTTTTTACTCTCCCCACTGCCTCCCCCTGTGCAGATAAGCTGCTTTCATGCCCGTCGTATTTGGCAAGCAGCCCTTCCACCTTACTGCTGAGGTCTGACAGTGATGCAGACAGCGTATCGCTGTTTTCCTCTGACAGTTTAACCCTGGTCTCCAGATCATCAGCTCTTCTCAGGGCCTGAGCTGCTGCTGCATTCGCTCGCTCCTCGACAGCGCGGACAGCATCGGTGACCTGCTCCAAGCTGCTTTGCAGGTTCACAGTTTGCTCCCCCAGGCCTTGCACTCCAGCCTCCGCTGCAGATAGAGACTCCCTCAGGCTCCCGGCGGTCTCTTGCACCACCGACCTCACAGATTCGAGCTCCTGAGACAGAGAGGTGACCTCCTTGTTGCGTGTCTGAAGCTCTTCTCTCACAGAACTTATCTGCATTCTGAGGGAATTGGTAGTATCATCTGCTGCTTCTTTGGCTGTTTTAATTTCAGCTACAACCTCAACGATGGCGGAGAGCTCCTGTTTGACAAGCGTGGGGTCTGCTGTGTCGCTCAGACGGGCTTTGAGGTCAGCGAGCTGCCGCTGGGCTTCTCCCTGACCCTCTGCGAACTCAGCCACGCTGGCGGAGATGGACTGGCTCACCTCAGCCAGGCGCTCTTCCACGGTCGTCTCCAGAGAGGAGAAGTCCTTCTCTCGAGCCTCCTTGACTTCCCTGATTCCCTCCGACAGATCCCTGATGAGATCATTCTGGAGCTTCTGGAGCGCCTCCTCTACCCTCCTGGTCTCTAACTCGCCCCTCTTCATGCGGCTCACTGCTGCCTCCAGCTCCACCCGTGTGATGCCCAGTGATGACTCCAGCCCGTCCACATTGCTTCGGAGTGACTCCACCTTGATGAGACATGAAAAAAATCCACATTATAATATCGAATTTTGATTGCAACATCTCACCCATAATTTGCTCAAAAAAAAAATATTTTCAGGCAGGAAAGAGTTTTCTTTGTTAAATCTCCTTTTAGGGCATGCAGGTGGTGGTTAGTGCGCATGACCCATGTACAGTGGCCTTAGTCCTCGACAAGGGCGACCCAGGTTCGAATCAGGCCTGTGGTCCTTTCCCGCATGTCTCTCCCTCTCTCTTATACCCCTTTTCCTGTCAGCCTACTGTTGGAAAAAAAGAGCCACTAGTGCCCTAAAACCTAAAAAAAAAGTGCTTCACAGAGAGCACTTTTTCCATTAAGTTTCTGCTGAAAAGCTCCAATCTGGTCTCCTCTGATCATTTGCTCACAGTTCTGGTTAAACTGCAGCAAAGGATTTACATGGTTTACATTTATGATATTAGGGCAAAAAAGGCTTCCTTCCATCTAAGACTCCAGCTTTGAAGTACGGTGGTGGAACCGTCATGTCTGGGGCAGCCTTTTTTCTCACAGTTCCAGCTGTTTCAATTTTTGTTTTATGCATTGTTCATTTTGGTGGTAAAGGTGGTCTTTTCCCCCTTTTTAGAAATGACAAAAAAAAAAAAAAAAAATCAGTACCAAGAAGTGAGTACTAAATCAGAATGATTTCCTTCAGAGATATTTAACTGACAGCCTGTGGGCTATTTTAGTTTATGTAAATATTTTTTGTTACATTTCATTTCCTTAAACTAAGTGTAATCATTTTGTAATTAAAATCAGGTGAACCATCACTGCCTTTCTACACAGTAGCATCAAAACAAGAAAGTTGAAAATGATTTGCAAATTAAATCTGTCAGGATAAAAATTTATTTAACAGGATGAATTTCCTATCATTTTTCTTTTTTAAAAATCGTTTCATATCTTTTATATGACTTCATGACGTTTCTTTGAACAGTTTTTTTATGCATTAATGAATAAAAGCTGTAATTTTAGCAATGTTTATTAATAGTATTATTTAACTGATGTTGCTTCCCCGTTAAATTATTTCAATAGCAGTTTAGATGGTCTATATAGTCCGGAGGTCTTCAACAGGGGGTCCGCAACCCCTAAGGGGTCCACGGAGGTGCTGCATGGAGGTCGTGAAAGTTTTGGGTGATTAGACTTTTTTTTTTATATGCCCCCCGGCAATTTTTTATACTTATTGAAATGTCTTAAATCCACATTAACATGAATTCAACACACTGTAGTAAACAGATAAATGGAGGCAGAAGATGCACACATTCAGCGACACACAGGAGCTCTTTCAAGCTGGGCACCGTTTCATTCACAACACCTGTCCCATGAACCAGGAATCAGAAATATTTTAATTATCAAGGGCGAAATTACTTTCATTATTGCTCCAGCTGTAAAAAGAGTGACTATAGGACCAGTTTGATATAACACAATTTAATACAATTTATATAATTAGGGGTCCCCGCTCATCTTGTGATCAGTTTGGGGGTCCTTGGTGTCACAGTCTTGGTTCTGTTATGTTTTCTTTTCTTTTGAGTATTCAGTTTAACTTTGCTCCATGTTTTCTAGTCTTATTGGTTTAATGCTTATTTGCTTGTGTTTCTGGTTATATTTCAGTTCTCAGGTTTTTATTTGTTGCCCTCTTGTGTTGGTCTCCTTTTTCCCTAGCTCCTTAGACTGCTCCCTTCACACCTGCTCCCAATCTGCTCGTTACTCCTCTCTTTGTTCAGTTAGTCATAAATACTCTCCTTGTGCAGTCCCTCAGTGCTGGTTCCTTGTCAAACTTCCTCTAACTCTGTCTTACTGTGTCTTCCTCGTATTGATAGTTCTCCCCTCTAGTCTCCATGGTTTCTGGTTTGTTTTAGTTTGTTCATGTTTGATTTTTGGATTCCTGCCTAGTTGTCAGTTAACCTTTCATTAAATCTACAAGAAACTCACCTCTGCCTCCCTACCTCTGCATTTGGGTCCTCAAACCCTGACAATTGGCCTGGAAAACTTAGAAGACCCCTGGTCTAGTCAAAGTCAAGAAGAATGTGGAGAACCTTTTAGCCTCTGGGTGCAAAAACCCGGTAGAGACATGTCCTAAAACAGGCATCCCCAACCTCGGTCCTTGAGGCCCACTGTCCTGCAGGCTTTAGAGGTTTCCCTGCTTCAGCACAGCAGATTATAATGATTGCAGTAGACCGAAAGCCTGTTAATCAGCTTTCAATTAAAATCAGCTGTGCTGGAGCAAGGAAAGCGGGCCTCGAGGGCAGAGGTTGCGGATGCCTGTCCTAAAAGACCTTCAACTGTTAATAAAAAGTGGTTCTAAAACAAGTGTCCACACTTTTTGATTATTTAAGAATAATAAAGTTTTTTAGTTTTATTATTTATAGCTATAATAAAGTTTATAAGTCATGTTTTTAGATGCTTTTGGTTGAAGTTCACACTGGGTTTTTGTCACAGTGACTCTTATCATTACAAGATGTATCATCAGTAGCTGATTAGAAATCATTACAGCAAAGGAGCTATAATATACTAATAATTACAGTATTACTTTTATCCAAACTTAAATCTCTTAAACAAGGAGAAATCAAATCCCTCGTTCAAATAATGTTTAATTGATTCTCATGTTTTGTTTTGTTTTTCTCACCTGTTGAACGAAGCTCTCCATTTTGGTGCCCATCTCTCCGCTTCGCCGCGCGCTCTCTTCATGCTTTGCATGAATCTGTCGGACTTCCTCCACAACTTGTTGTAAATAAAAAGCTGCAAACCCAGCAGCCCCTATCATAGCGATATAAAATACCGTGGTTACAAGAAGCCCTAGACAGCTACCTGAGCGGGGCCCCTGCGGCCCCTCGGGGCCACTCACCCCGTTGGTGGCACCGCTACTTTTCTGGCTTTTCTTAGGCGCGTCATCCTGGCTGGACGCTGCGCTCTTCTCGCTGTTCTTTGATCGGTTTTTTGTGGTCATGTTTCCAGCGGAGACTCGGTCCGGAATGAATGTGTGAGGAAGGAGATCTGGTTGTGCTGTCGTGGATGGAGTGGGTTCCCAGTTCAGCCCCTCTTGCTGGAGCAGCAGCGTATCAGGGAGCGCGTCGTGTCTTTCCACGGGGCTTTTTTTGCATCCAAGTATGCGGATGGGGGCTGTCCGTAAAACAGACCCTCCAGGAGTTTAATAAAAACCTACAAAACTACTAAAAACAATAAAAGGTTTGTGTCGTTTTAAAAACATCCCAGTTAGACATTATATTTGCAGGATTTTCTCCTAAATAAATAGGGAGGAAAGCCTTCTGGAACTTATCAACTTCTATAGTCATGTTAAAACTTTCCGATATTAAAAAGTTGCACATTTTATTCCAGAAACCAACCATTCATCAAACAACCTCAATAAATGGCCTGTTTTATGCATGTTTATATTTCTACATGATGATGCATGCCTGATGTAAACTTGCTTCAGCGCAGGGAGGAGCTCCCTGCTTTCCTCCAACATGCTCCTCCTTTCATACGTGGCAGCTGTGGTCTGCAGGCAGCCACATCCATAATTACATGACTGCTCTGAAATATGCATGTCTGAAAACTCACAAAGTCATCGGATAAAGTGGTTCAAACTCAATGCCTGCGATGGTTTCAGTGTTACGGACGAAGATTAGGGCCTAACTGATTATTTCAGTTTATTATGGGGGGAAAAAGTCTGACTTTAATCTCAGAAATTAGACTAATCTACCAATTTTGGATCTTGAAGTAGATGAGCACCATGAAGGAGGAGATATGGAAGCACTCAGCTTCACTGATAAAGATGAAGGAGGAGTTGTGCATGGAAGAGGATTAGGGCCACAGAAAAAATAAAAAAGTTAACAGATTTTTTTAATTATTATTTCAGTTTAATATGGGGAAAAAAGTCGGAATTCTGACTTTAATCTCAGAATTCTGACTGTAATCTCAGAATTCAGATTTTTTTTTCTCAGAATTCAGACTTTTTTCTCAGAATTCTGACTTTAATCTCGGAATAAATCAGGATAATTCAGAATTCAGACTTAAATTTCAGAATAAGTCAGAATTCTGAGTTTGATCTTAGAATTCTGACTTTGATCTCAGAATTCAGACTTTAATCTCAGAATTCTCACTTTTTTTCAGAATTCTGACTTTAATCTCATAATCTCAGATCTGAGTAGGATTTTTAAAAGCCATGTATTGTCAGTAAATACGTTTACCTTTCTGAATCATTGTGGTATTATTGCATACCTCTCACCACCAGGTGGCGCTAGCTGAGCGTTTAAATCTAAACTAGACGTGTTCTCTGTTACGTTTGCAACTATTTATATTACAGATTTGGACATTACTTTAATTGTTAGTTCAATGCTGCATTTGTCATATATTTTTTCCCCATTTATAATTTTTAGCTTCTATTTCTAGAAAAAAGAGACCCTAAAAACAAATTATATTAATCAGATCATTGTCTCATACCTTCTTTATAAGCCAACTCTTTTATTATTTAGTCACATCTGAGAAGCATTATGTAATGTACCAGTTGAGTAGTATTTTTCTTTAACTGAATTGTGCAGTTTGAATGTAAAAAAGTTGAGTTTTTAAGACTGAGTTGCATTTGATTTAAGATGCTGTTAATTTGATTATATGTTTATAGATTTGAGCTGTGTTAGTTTATTTATTATATCCTAACAGATGTTTTGTGGTAAACATGCAATAAAACAGAATGTAATTGAAAGGGGGAAAAGCTGTCGGGAAATAAACAGAAGTTTAATGTTTCTTTGAAGCTAGATTTGTACATTTAGGTTAAAATGTCTAATGTTCAATCGAGCTAGTTATGTAGAGAGTATTATTTTCAAATCTTGACATAGGTTCTCTATCCATCTAGACCAGGACTTTGACAGATTATATGTTTTGAGTTAAACTAATCCATTGTAGCTCTGCGTATATACAGAAGGTCATTGTCCTGTTAAATGTTAACCTCCCCTCAAGTCTTTGGTCCTCTGTAGCCTCTAACAGGCTTTCAATAAAGAATGAATTCTGTTTTTTGTTACTGAATGCATCCCATCACCATGATGCTGCCATTACCATGTTTCATTATTAAGATGGTGTGTTTAGGGGTAATGTGAACAAAAAGCATTTCAGTTAAAATATACATTTTGACAGCTTCACCCACCTGGGCCGTGGACATGGTTGTCTGCAGAGGCGTAGCCAGAAAATTTTTATAAGGGTGGCTGGGCAACAACCAGTGACCACTAAGGGGTGGCCAAAAATGGAGAGGCACCAGAACTTTAGGGTCAATCTACACTGTTCCAACAGGAAAATGAACGAGCAAAACATCCACATTTTCTAAATAAAGACGAACTTTACTTTCCTACAGCCTTTGCTAACAAATAGATGCATATATTTAAACATCCATGCTTTCTAGATAAAAGGTATAGTGGATTAAATTCTTTCAGTTTTGAGTTCTGGGGCAAACATCTTTTCCAACGTTGTTACTTACCTACTTTTATCAATTTTATTCTGCATTAAACTGATATTTACAAGTACTATTATCTACATAAATTAATTATTTAATATGTTTTTATTAAAATAGTTATTTATCCATGACTCCTAGATGAAAGCAGAGACATAATTTTCTCTTTACCCTATAAAACTCAAAATCTAGTTCTGAAAAGAGCAGGGTTTCTTTACTTATCAGTAGTATATTGATGTGTGTTTTTGTTATAAATTACTTATGAATATATGAAAAAAAAGTAAATATTATATAAAAAATTAAAATGTTTTGAATATTCCACTTGATTATTAGGTGAGGAAAATTGATAGGGGTGGCCAGTGATTGGCTAATGGTGGCCATGTCCCCCCATCTAGCTCCGCCCCTGGTTGTCTGTCAAATAAAAGATCATTTCTGTGTTTTTAGAAATTAAAATTTGTGCAAGGCGCCGCACTACAAAGAAAAACAACAACAAAAAAATTATCTGCGAGATGATGCTTTATTTCCGAGCGGATCCTGAACGCAGCATATGTCTCCGCCCGCCCGGTGGGCGCTGTGACAGCCTCCAGACGCACATCCCCGGATGACCTGCCACCAGGTGGGCTGTGGATACCGCAGAGACCCGCGGCCGTTCCCGTGTTCCATCAGAACAGAAAGTAGCTCATCTCAGTAATGCTTTGTCTGCTCACCGGGGCTGCCTTTCGGATATCTGGAAATGTCATTCCGCGGGACCCCTGCGGCCTTAACCTTCTATGAATAAAGCGAAGGAAAGGCGCCGAAATGAAGAGCGACACCGGGAGAAGAAACTGAGCCGCTTGTTTATAGCTCGAGCGGAGGACAGCTAGCAGTTAGGCTGGCCAGAAAGCTCACAGCTGGGATATCGGATTAGCTCCACCATGGCTGGGCTCATCAAGAAGCAGATCCTGAAGCATCTCTCCAGGTTGGTCGATGTTAGCAACAGAGAAGCTGCCAGGAAGGCAGAAACTGGTTTTTAACAGAATATAATTGCTTCTATATGAAACAAATTTATCTCAATGTGGGATTTATTTGGCACAACTTGCTTGTCAGACATCGCAGTTTTTTTTTTTTTACACAGAACAGGAGTCATTAATCAGCTAATGGGTTAGCATCTTTAGCTAGCTGTCGTCATTAGCTAAAGCAGGTTCGACCAGCTGCGTGTGAAAAACAATCTCAGCTTCCACCTACAGACACTTTATATCCACTAAGCTTCTGTCAACACTCTTCATTTATCAATTTACCGCGGTTGGATTCGGGGTCAAGGTTCATTTGAATATGTTATGGACGTTTTAGAGCAGTTAGACAAAAACTATACAGCTTCTCTAAGTCTGTTTCATCTGATAAAATGAAAAGCATCACTATAAGGCATAAAAATAAATAAACTGAAAAGTGACACCAAGAGAGAAATTAACTAAAGGAAGGTGGAAGTACTAAAACAATCTGAAATAAAATAATCTTAATTTATTGTAGTTTTAAACCTTTTTATCAAGCAAGTAAGATTTTGTTATAATTAAGCAAATTCTTAAGAACTGTGGGTGCAAAAAAAGGTTGAAAAAGATCCTTAAAGAAGGCAAATGTTTATCAGATCCCCTCACTGTCTTTTCCAGGGCTATGTCATTGACTGTATTGCAAATTAAATGCAAAACAACTCAAAAACCTCTTAGTTTTTCTTCTTTTTTTTTAGCATTAAGTTTTTTCAAGTAGAGACTGAAACAGATCCACATTCAGCATACCATGTGAAAAATAATTTAATAAAAAAAATTATGCATTTTATCTAATTTAACACAAGGACATAATATAGTGTTTATGTTTCTGTTTTTAAAAAAAAAAGTAGAATCTCTCAGAAACAAATAATTTTCCAAACAAATTATGGTTTTTAAGACTTAAAGATCAGATTAACTTGCACTTCTTCATATCTAAAACTGAATTAATTTCAAGTCTTGCTCTGCAGCTAATGGCTTTACCAGTTATTTATAGATGCCATGTCCTGCTCTTATGAGAAGCATTCAGCTCCACACAGCTTTATATGAATAATTTATTTTTTCCACTGTCTCTCAAGGGACTTTCAGTGCTTCCTTGTTTGGTTCCTGGAAAACCTTGAAACAATCAGGAAACAGAATTTAAATGTATGTAAAAAAAGAAAAAAAAACAACATATATTTACTCTTTAATTAAAGCTCAAAGGCTACTACTTTGTCCTTTGTATTGCTAAAGGCGCAGGACATTGTCCTCTTCTGTCATCATGTAGTGTCTTCGCTCATGACTGTGCATGCCGTCAGCAACGTTAGCAGGAAATGAGTCCAGGAGTAGTGATGTGATCAAGCTTTTGGGCTCGTCTGATCTCAGCTGCCGCCTTATTGGTCGGTTACAGATCAGAAGCTGACCTCTGTGAGCAGCCAATCCTGAGCCCACCCTGCACGATGATGTCACAGCAACAATGCTGCTGTCAGAATGGCAAAGCGCCATTACCTCATTTATTTCAGATTGTGAGGTGCACCTTCAGGATACTGATTGTTACGTACATTCAGAGACATCATTTTTCTTCTTCTGCATCAGTCAGGGACAGTTTGTACCGCTGCAGCTGATGTACGCGCTCTGGAGCAGAGCTGAAGATCGTTTCTTTCTAATAGTTCTAATGTTTGTTGTGGAATGAAGCATGAGAGGCGTTAAAATCTTTGCAGTCTCTCTGGTATTTAACAATAGTCTGAGCGGTGACAAGAGCGAGCTTCCCTGTTCTGGAAGTCAATCAATAAGCGTTTCATCGGTTGTGTTCAGGTGGCCCCTGGGGGACAGTTGAAACAAATCGTGTTTGTCTACGAAAGAGATACGGGTTTGTGTATCGACACAGTAATCTGGCTCCCAGCCAGATTCTTTCACACAGATGGCGTACTCCTCACATATAGTAAAGAAAAAAAATCACAACTTTATGGTAAATCTGTTGTTAAAGTCTTAGAAATTAACCTTTAAATGAAACCAAAATCCTACAGGAAACAATTCCCTATCACAACAAGGGATGTAACTATTGTACATGTTACCAATAAAATTAATCAGTGTTTTTTTTTTTACTTGAGGCATCCTGGACAGAGCATTTTCACATAAGAATGTTTTACATGAAACAGTTTTGTGTTAATTAGTGCTCTGAGCTGCTTGTTATTTCAGCAGATGGCATGTTTAAAATCTGTAAGCTCTACTTGATGATTATTTCATTACAGTTATGTGTATAATGGACTAATCAGGTTACCTGTTTCAGTTCTGTACTTAGGTTGTTCACATTGTGTGCTTTGGTTAGATGAGACTGAGTTCTTAGCAACAAGGATGAATAGGTAGACACCTTGTGTTCTACGATGGAGGATCTGTGATGCTGTGGGCCGGCTTTTCTTCCAAATGCTCTTAAAACCCTGAAGGCATTTTCCTTCACTAAAGGATTGCACTCTAAATGAAAACTTAAGTGTACTTGTCATTATTAATGAGTAATTTATTTTTTCCATCTTTGGTTGTGCCCACATTTTCCTTTCAGCTGTTGCATCCTTCAGTATACTTTTTCCATCCCTTCCTGTTTCTTCTTGCCTGATTTTCTTATCTTAGGTGTTTGATTATTTTTCTTTAGCTTTGTAGAAATCAGATCTTTACCAATGCATAAACAGCAGGAGAAAACACGAGCATCTGTGCTGTAGTTAAGTATGACCCAGGAGATTATACATTAAAACATCTAAACATCATATTGTAATAACCCTGACGTTGATTGTTCAGGATGATCCCACAGGAACTTTCCTCCACTCGACTCTCAGATGAGATGAAGCTAAAGTCTTTCTTTCCATGATTGGAGGTTTGGTTTCAAGCCGCACCGTGAAAAATGCCTCCATTGTTGCTGCCCTTTTTGTCGTGATGAGCCGCCTCTTTCCATCCTGCAGTAAACTGTATGACAATGAAGATGAGGCAAAGCAGCAATGAGCTCTTATACGAAGTGTGGCTGCTCATGGCTGGTGGGAATGCTATTGCTGCGTGAGTCATCAGAGAGTGTGGGGCAATGAATGTGTAATCAGCTCGGCGTGTGAAGCGCTTGTGTGTAGGGTCTCTGTTGGGAGTGCTAGTGTGCTACATTCGGACAGGATTCCTGCAGACTCTGGCATCCAGCTGCTGTGCAACGTCTTCCTCCTTGTAATGAGTATAAATGTCCCACATTGTCTGGTTTCTAATGGTCAGTTCTAGGTCTGCAACTAACGATTATTTTGTAAATCAATTTGTCGATTCTTTTTTCTATGAATCGATTAATAATTGGATAGCAAAAGGTTCCTTAAAGAAGACTTTTCATGAAATGAAACAAGGTGAAACTAAAACTTTTCCACATGAGCAGCTTTGATAGAGCATATTGATATTAAATAAAAGATTATCTTAAATACAAAATGTTGACATATTTTTTTCCGCAAGTTTTCTATAGTTGCTGCTCTAAGTGGATCGCTCTGTCAGCTAAAGGCACATTTTACAGTCTCTATACTCCAGTTAACGAATAATCGATTACTAAATTAGTTGTTGGCTATTTTCAATAATCATTTAATCCAAATAATTGTTTCAGCCCTTTGTCAGAAACAGCCTGCTTTATTCAGGACCAGTGTTAAACTCAATAGTTAATGTGCAGAACAAGACCTTCAACTAAAAATCAGTCATTGTTTTCTGTTTTTAAAGGTGTTAAAGGTGTTTTTAAAGGTGTTAAATATTTTGACCTGAAGTTAATCTGCCAATTATGCAAACCTTAATCAGTTTACTTAAGTTGCTTAACACAGCTTTCTTTAAATAAATACAAAGTATAATGTTTAATGCTTACATCAGTGTCAATATTATTTCAGTAGATCAGACACAAACTTCTTCAGCGTTCCTGAAGAACCTTAGGCCACTGCTCATGGCCACGTTTAGGCTTCCTCACCGATGATACTGGATGAATCCCTCTGAATGCTAAACGTTTCCAGTGTCAGAGCAAGTTTGAAGCTCCAAAGCATCACTGAGCCACCACCATGCTTCACTTTAGGCATGGTGCTTGTTTTTTTCAGGAAATGCTTCATCCCTTCTACAGGCATATCTCTGATCTATAGGCTTGGAAATTTTACCTTTTGATTCATTGCTTCTTCTTTTTATAGCGGTGAAGAAATTAAAGCTGAATTTCTTTTTTATTTACAGTCAGTAGTTTTCAATAACTTAAAGTTGAGGCATATACTGTCTTGCTTTCTGTGTAAAAAGCTTCCCTTACTGGGAGAAATCTGGAGGCAGACTGATCCGCTTTAAAGCAGAGCAGAAGAGCATCTTTCTCTGGTTCATTCCTAAACATCTGGTCTGTGCATTATATATGTCTATGCAGCCCTTTTTTCCTCTCATATTAATGAATGGGACATAAAAGACAACCAAAACAATCCAAATGATGACATCCTATTGTTTTACAGACTTCTCATCAATTTTATCAATTGAATTAGCTTAATTTTTCTAAGGAAAAAAAAACTAATTTTCTATTCTAACTATTCTATTTCCATCTATGCTCCTTAGATAGAAAATATTATTACCATTTGGAAGCTTCTTTATTAATAAGTAAGAACTGGATAATATTGATTGGATTTTTATAATTGAACTAGTTAACAGTTGCACTCTCATGCTTACTTTCTCTTAAATATGCAGATTTTAAAAGTATATACTAGCTTCAGTAGGACTATTAAACACTCTAAAGGTGTTAGATAACAACATCTGAAGCACATTCAGTGATTTCCCAGAGAGTTGATAAAATACCTCAATCCCAACAAGAAATTAAAGTTTTTTAATCTTCCAATTGTTTCATATTTCTCCCTGAAGTCTGATGACTGCGTAGATTACATTGAATGGTGTCCTCCAGCAATCTCAACGAGTTTATTCTGTTTTCTATTCAAATAATACATTGCTAAAGAGGTTATTTTGCTTAAAAATTGGGGGGAGAAAAATAAAGATTGGCAGATGAATGTGTCTCTGATAGAGCTAAAATACAATGCATTAGTTCAGATCGGTAGCTTTAAAGAAATAGCATTTCATCAACCTCAAATCAGCCAAACTTTAACTGCTTGTCCAACATAAGCAAAGCTGACTGCTGGGAAATTATTTCCAGACAAAAAAAAAATACTCTGATCATTACGTGGAATCAGATGGATTTCCCAGTGTTACTCTACCTTTAATGTTGCTGTTCCTGTAAGCAGAAAGTCTGCTAAACAAACAGCAGCAGGTTTGCTAAGAATTAAAACCTACTTTACTGTCGCAAGTTAAATTATATTATCTTATTTTACATAAATGTGGGAGAAAACCCGCAATATTACTAAGGAGTTGACAAATAAAAGCTGAAAGGTCTTGATGTGCTGAAGCTTATAATCAGCCTAGGGCTGCAACTAACGATTATTTTGCAAACTGATGAATCTTTTTCGATTAATAGATTAATAATCGGATCGCCAAAGGTTCCTTAAAGAAGAAGAGAATGTTTTTACTAATTTAAACAATGTGAAACTAAAACTTTTCCGCTTGAAGAGTTCTGGATAGAGCAGATGAAACCTTAAATGCAAAATGTTTATATATATTTTACAATTTTAACATGATTACTTCTCTAAGTGCTCTGTCAGCAAAAAGCATATTATTTCAATAACTGATAAATCACGATTAATGGGATTAATTGTTTCAGCCCTAAATCAGCCCCACAGATGATCCCCTCAGCACTAAGCCTGAAAGTTAGATCAACTCTGTTCTCTATGCAGCTACTAAACCCAGACTGTCCAGACAGGAGGGATGCTAGCTGCTCTGGGGAACATGCCGTAAATGTTTCAGCATTCGTCCTTCACTACATTCAGCCGATGCTACAGAGTGCTGCTGGTGAGCTAAGGCCTGCAAGCAGCCGCTCAACCGTGAACACCCGCTCTATGCAGCTCTTTCTACAGTTTATGAGCTTGTTTGAAGGCTGCGTGGAGGTTGCAGTTCTCTACCCACTGACTCTGCAAAATATCGCCGACCCCAGCAATCTGTACACATATTAACAGTCCCTGTTTTTTTCACATTTCCTATGATTTTGTGTTTTTTTTTCTGTTGAATGCTACTGTGAATAGGCACAGGTTGCATCATATCAAAGTTTCCTGATAGCGACTCATCCGTTCACCATCCTCTGCTGCAGCAGTTTGAACTTAAGGTGCTTCACTGCTGGTTCTCATTAAAGCGACTAAAAACCTTAAATTATACTTTTTTATTAAGTTGCACAAGAGTTTGGCAATATAGTTAACCTCCTCGTAATCCTTTTTCCTTTTTTTTCTTTATATAATCTTGATGAGTCATGCCTTCGACCTGGTCTTTTATTTTGTCAGCCTTTGTGGAAGAAATCTGAGAGGCTCTTTTTTCATTCTGCTTTACTGAGTTTAAATGAAATGTTCTAGTAAAAAGATTACATTAAGAGCCCGTTGTCTATATTTTATCCTTCAGTATATTAGTTTTATTTTTTTTAGTTTTGTTGAAACTCCCGTTTGGGTGTCTATTTTTCCCCACATGAGGCTAGCTCTGTCTGGTTAGCTAAAATGAGCCTGTGGATGTCTGATTCACTTTGGTCATTTTCCCTTCAGGCCAGACTCCAGCTGGCCTCGCCGTCATCCGACCGCACCACAAATTCATCATCTTGGAAATGAGCAAAGCTGTTTCCATTCTGCAAAATCCACAGACATTTTTTTACACCGTTCGATGAGCTGTTTTCAAAGCTGCCATTGTAAAGCGCGTTGCCTCTGTTCTAGCAGCAAACAGACATGTAGCTCACATGGTTGCTTTATGTCCACAGCGACCAGATGTCAGTGGGTTTCAGACTGGCAGCCTCCTCCGACCCTGCAGCTCTGTAATTATGACCTGAAAGCCACTCAGCAGGCTAATATTGGTCTCATGTAATCATCGGTGCAAAGGTGTTGTTGGGTTTAGATTTGAGCCAAGTTTGCTGGGCGTTTTACAGAGATTAGATTCAAGCTGATGGCGAGTTCGTTCATAGGAAAGGATCAGCCCATTTCCCTTGGATACCAGTGAATAGCTTGATTTTTACTCACTATTAGTTTCAGAGAGAAATCTAAACTATTATCCGGTCTGATTTGTACTTTTTTATTAGGAGACTCGTCAAACTTAAGCCTCATGTCAAACCTTTAATTGGGAGGATTGCTGGTTTAGATATTGCAGTTAATATTTTATACAGGGGGTAGGAAACCACTGGCTTTCTCTCTTTTAAACTCTTAATGAACCTTGAATCAGTCTGATGAGCCCAGTCCTGCTGTCTGCACTGGAAAAACAAACTAGAAATAAGTAAAAATTTCTTATTTACTCTTAATTTGAGTAGGTAAATGATAGTTTGCCAATGGAATAAGTATTTTTACTCTTTTAAAAAAAGATATTTAGATAATATACACTTGAAATAAGACAATGCAATTGTTTTTTGTTATTTTAAGTGTAAATTGTCTTGTTCCATTGGCAAGATGTCCCTTTTACCTCCTCAATCCAACAACAAATGCACCTCTTTTAAGAAAAAATAACTTATCTAGATTTCAATTTATTCCAGTGTGGGATTATAGCTGAAGGGCGACACCCTGTAATTGTTCGTGTTGTGCTGAGAGATGACAAAGGTCTGCAAGTCTGTAGCTTTAATGATTCTGATACAAGGACAGCTGATTGCAGACATTTGGCTAAATTACAGTATTGATTTATTTATGGAGTTGGGAGAAGAAGGTGACCAATAAGAGGCGGAGAAGCCAGATAAGGAGCGAGAGAGTAAGCCAAACTAGCTGGTTGATACTTGATCGGTAGCTTAAATGAATATTTCACTCCTCACTAGGTAGAGAGGCCCCTTTCATGTCACCCTCAGTGACAAACCGACTGTTTTTTTTTTAAAGAATGCACTTTTCTTCATCCTATTTAGCTTTTTTAACTCCATCAAGGATCTGTTTATTATCTTAAAGCTAAATAACTTACGCAGATGCTGGTCCGAAGATTTTAACACTAACAGAAGATTATGTCGAGTAACAAAAGAGAACAAATCACCAGCGAGCTGACGGTGTGAATCCTTCAGAACGTGGGCTGTTGGATCTAACCAACCTGTGCTCCTTTTTGTCTCTTAGATGAGGCCTTTATCCTCCTTCCTGTATCCAGTTACTGAGTGGTGTATGGTTTGCACATCTTTTGTTTGAAACCTTCTTTAGGTCTTCTTCTTTCCCCATGGATATTTTTATTTATTTATTTCTATTTGTATAAAAGCCAGAAATCCTTGTTTGTTCACGTTTCTAATCACCTCATTGTATTCAGTCCTCTGTTGGAGGATTTTAGGGCTATAATCTTCCATATTTTAAGCTAGTTAGCTGTTAGGCTGTATAGTGAGTAACATTTATATCTAAAGACATAAGATGGCATCAAATATTTTTACTTAAAGCCCTTTGTAGATTTGACCATTCCAAGTAATTAAAGGTTTTGTTGTCTGTTCTAGTTTTCCTGGTTGGTAGTATTAAAGGCCATCTTTTAAACAAACCCCTCCAAGCTTCTAATTTTCTAGCTGATGATGTAAGCTAGAGCTGCAACTAGCAGTTATTTTGGAAATGGATTAATATGTTGATTATTTTTTTTATTAATTGATTAATAATCAGATAGCCAAAGGTTCCTAAAAAAAGATTTTTAAAAGAAATTAAACCAGGTGAAACAAAAACTTTTCCACTTGAAGAGTTCTGGATAGAGCATAATGACAGATGAAATCTTAATTGCCAAATGTTTATGCATTGTTTTATAATTTTGATATAATTACTGCTTTAAGTGTTAGCTAAAGGCTTCACTGGAAAAACAATCTAGAAATAAGTAAAAATGTCTTAAATTAAGTGTATTTACCCTTAATTTGAGTTGGTGAATAAGATTATCTGCCAATGGAAGGAGTATTTTTACTCTTAAAACAAGATATTTAGAGAAAATGCACTTGAAATAAGACAATGCAATAGTGTTTCTTATTTTAATTGCAAATTGTCTTGTTCCATTGGCAAAATGTCTCTTTTACCTCCTTAATCCAAGAACAAAGGCACTTATTTTGAGAAAAAATGACTTGTCTAGATTTTTTTTTTCCAGTGTTACAGTCTCCATACTCCAGTTAACAATCGATTACTGAATTAGTTGGTAATTATTTCAATAATATATTAATCACAAATATTAATCTGAATAATAGTTTCAGCCCTAATTAAAGCTCTAAATATAACCTGGAGTTTGTCTACCTTAGCTTAGCATTTTGTCATCTTTAGGTTGTTAGGAATGCAATAAAGATTTCGACATGAATCTGATCCTGAATAATGGAGCGGCGACACGTCTGACCCATAAAGCCTCCTGCTGGAAGCCATGATGTCACAATCCCACATGCAAAGGTCAAGGTTTGCCAACAGCATCACGTCCAAATCCATCCTGGCTACCATGCGTTTCAAGTGGATTATAGTGTTTGCCCTTCTTTTGTTTGTATATCATCAAATCAGATGCTAATCCCAGTAACTGCTGCAGCCTTGTTACAGTGAAGCAGTTTAAATGCATCTAATGCATCCATAATGTTGCTGGTGGCCTTAATTCTTCAATTTCTGTATTTTGTTTAGGGCTGAAACATTCGGATTAAAAATTATCAATCAAATATTGAAATAGTCTTCAACTAATTTAGTAATTGATTGTTAGATTATAGGGAGGCATGTAGATGGCTTTAGCTGACAGAGCAACTCACTTAGAGCTCTAATTATACAAAGATTAAAAGAAATATATAAACGTTTTGCATTTAAGATTAACAAAAAGTTCTTCATCTCTCAGTAGGCCTTATCCAGAACTCCTCAAGTGGAGAAGTTTCAGTTTCACCTGGTATAATTTAGTAAAAAGTCTTCTTTAAAGGAATAGTACACCCAAAACATGATTAGCCTTCATTTTCTACTCACCCCCATGCTGAACAACACTCTGGAGTACTTTTTTGA
>NW_015151273.1:289008-290173 GCF_000732505.1 Cyprinodon variegatus | reverse complement strand
CTATCTGATTATTAATTGGTTAATCAATAAAGTAATTAACCTATTAATCGATTAGCAAAAAAATCGTTAGTTTGAGCCCTAGGTTTTTTTTTGTTACTTTTTTTCCAGGATGCAGATAGAACAACTACTGTATTTGGTCTGTATCTCACTAATAAAGTTTAATGACAGCCCAGAGTTACCTTTTGAAATACTTGCAGGTGTTTTTATTTGTTGTGAAGTCTGAGCTTTGATCCGTCTTACTTCACAGCTGAAAGATTAGCAGACTAACAAGCTCGCCTTGGTTAATACTATTACGTTATACAGACTGTTAGACTTCTGGGCTTTCTTTTGTCATGTTCACTACAATGATTTTTGGCTGGTAAACATAAGTTTGAACAGTTTATTTGTTTGCCTCTTGTCAGAAAGAAACACAGAGATCTAAGCTCTCATTGTCTCTAAAGCTGCAGAGATAAATTGGTCACCATACTCTTAAGTATCAGGCCATTTTGCTAACTATTAACTAATAGTTCATTGGGGTGGAGAACATTTAGGTCATAGCCCTCACAGTTGTGTATTTAGATCTCTTTATCTAAAGACATGCCCAGATTCTCCCCACAGGGCTTCATAACCTGGAGTATTTTTATTACCCTGTCTGTTTGTTTTCTCGGTAGAAAACTCCAGTTCCTGTGAAATACGTCCTCAGTTCTCAATGTTCTGTTAATCTCTAAACTTTCAATTGAAACAAGAAAGTATTTTTTTCACCATTTCACTGTAAGAAACCAAAGTGGAATAATTCCAAACTGCGTCTCTGTAATAGATAAATTAATCCCGCTGACGCAGATGACCTGTTCAAATGGAATAAGAGAGAAGTGAATGGAGTTCCTCTATTTTTACCTTTTGTTGTTCAAACATTTCCGATCATCAAACTCATTTTATAGTTAGACACAACCTGAGAAGGCAGATATTTAAAAAAATATACGTCAATGGAATTTTATAGCAATTTTCTTTGCAGAAACTTTTCCTTTTTTATTCATTTAACATTATTGACCCGTTATCAGTCATGCCACTTTTACTAGGCCACTCCAAAGTCTTTATGTGGAGCTGGATAATAATTCCAGGTGTCACGAAGGCAATAGTTTCGATCTGCAGGTAATTACAGGACATTTAAATGATGCTCAACTTAATT